>NW_024713129.1:1858439-1893439 GCF_018991925.1 Homarus americanus
CGACACTGCCAAAATTCCGGATCTCGAAAACGGACACAAAAACGACATATGCAGCCATCACAGAGATGGAAAAACTAAATCCACTTGCCAAGTTCTCAGTGCGGCCCAACCTAAAGGGGGAGATGACTATTCACCCCAAAGACAAGGACTCCGCCACCACCCTCAACACTTACCTGAAAAACACCACCACCGTTGCATCAACCAAGCTGGACCCCGCCCAGAAACTGATGAAGTCGGTAGTCCTCCCGTACCCAAAGGAACTACCCCTCGAACCCCTGCAGAACTACCTGAAGATCCTTAAAGCCGAGAGATGCTCTCCCCCATCCGACAAGACGGCCACCACAAAACAGGTGCTAATAACGCACTACGGTTTACCCCCCAGCACCATAGACCTCAAAACCTGGGGGATCTACGAAGTGAGGTCCTTCGTCCCAGAGCCCCTGCGGTGCTTCAGATACCAGAAATACGGGCACCATCAGACAAGGTGCACATACAAGGAAATCTGCGCAGTCTGCGCACAGAAGCACGGCACACTAGGGTGTGTCATAGGAGGGAAGATCAGCTAAAACTAATGGCCCATCACGTTTTTGGTAGATTTTAGTGTATATAAACAGAAAATAATTTCAGTTTCAATATTTTGCAACCTTTTGCTAAGTAAATTTTAGCGTGAAATTTATCGAAAATCTAACGTACAGCTGCATTAGTGCATTACAATTAAATAGTGAACATTGCTTTCTGACTTCATTCTTTAACAACCCAACTAACAATATTTTTTTCTGTTTCAGATTCTGATGCATTTATAAGTTGATAATATTTGCGATGGCTGCTTGTGTCAGGACGAGGAACCAAAAATCCAGCCATCTCAGTCACTATCTTGGGTCTGGGAGAGAGCTCCTGAAGTCGGAGTTGCCTACATTGAGAGATGCTTTGAGATACGGTGTTTTAATCAGGCAAATCAGTGAAAAGAACCAAAGAACTTACACAAACAAAGACATTGCCAGTGATATGACCAAAGCTGTCTTGGCACAGTACACTCTGGTTAACGCTCAGTTCAAGCTTCCAGTCATAACAAGTCAGAAGAAGATTAGTGAGAGACTGCTAGCCAGTTGGGGAAAAGGCAAGAGATATCTCTCTTGGGAGAGGAAAACTTGCAGTTATGACAGCTTTGCCAAGCAACTGGACCAGTTATTTGACATAATTACTTGCAAGTGCCCAATTGTTCTCTGTCCTGAGTTTGGATGCGATCGTGACTGTAAATCCGAGGCCCACATCTCCTGTATTTGCAAGCGTGAACTGAAGATTCCTGTGATCGAACTGGCATTTGTCAAAGCACAGAGAGAGAAGACTGGCAGTATAGGGGCTCTCATGATTTCTAGCCAAGATATTCCGGAGTCCAAGAGACAGGAGGCTGCCACAGAGACAGAAGAGGAGAAGAGTTGCCGAGGAAAAGAGACTTGAGAAGGCCCAGGGTGAGGTAAAAAAGGCCGATGATTGGAGTCAAGCTGATTCAGAGTTTAATGACTTCCCCATGGCTGATCCGAGTGCTGACCAGGAGAATGGTGACTTTGTCCCTAACCCAGAAAATAATGATCCCAAACCTTCCAGGCATAAGATTCGAAATAGGAAAGATATCCCGAGCATAGCTCTGGCCAGCATGCGACACCACTGGTCTCAGAGAAACTGCAGAGATAGCAACAGCTGCCTGGATTGACGGTGGTTTGATAACACCTGATGATGTTCACCTGGTGATAGATCATATCAAAGTAAGGAGAGCTCAGGAGAAACTTGTCAGTAACCTAGAAGAGGAGTTTGATAAGGATAAGAGAAATGGAATCAATTGTTTGTTCTTGATGGGAGAAGGGATGACACTAAAGTGTTCATGAAAGTTGGAGATTCTGACAAGTTGTTCCCTGCCATGGTGAAGGAGGAACACTACTCCTGCTGCAGTGAACCAGGAGGGAAGTATTTGTGGCATTTCACTCCAGAGAAAGATGACATCAGGAAACCAGCTGAGATAGTGGCATATAACATTGTGAACTGGCTCAGAGAGAGGAACGTAGACCAGACCCTGCAGGCCATTGGAGGGGACAGCACCAACACGAACACAGGGTGGTGGGTCATACAGTGGATAGAGCGGAAGATTGGGAGGAAGCTGGTCTGGATTGTTTGTGACCTCCACACCAACGAGTTGCCACTCAGACATCTGATCCAGGAGCTGGATGGCAAGACTCTTTCAAACAACAGATGGTCTGGTCCTCTTGGCAAGATGCTGGACTCTGCCACTGAGTTAGAAATAAATCCGAGCTTTGAAAAAATCACAGTTGGCCCTCCACTCGTTGAGCTTGCACATACTGTCATTGACGACCTGAGTACTGACCAGTACTATGGTTACATGATTTGCAGTGCCATCAAAACTGGGGTCATGCCTGATAAACTTGCTTACCTGCAGATAGGTCCAGTCTCACATTCTAGGTGGCTCACAACGGCTCTCAGGTTCTGCAGAATTTGGGTCGCTCATCATAAACTGAAAGGGAACCAGCTTCACAACCTGAGACTTATTGTCCAATTCATCGTGAGTGTCTACTTGCCAAATTGGTTCAACACCAAGTCAAGTCATCGTTCTCCGAAGGTCCGAGGCATGTTCTCTTCCAGCTTGAGCTCCTGAGGAGTCAGCCAAGGAAGGTTGTTCAGATTGTGGAGCAGACTGTGAGGAGATCTTCCTGGTATGCTCATCCTGAGGCAGTTCTGCAGACAATGCTCTGCAGTAAGGATGAGGAGGAGAGAAGAGTGGCAGTCAAAAAGATCTTGGATATGAGACTTATGAGAGGATCTGGGCATGACGAATCAGTTGGTGACGATTCCTTCAGGGTCAGGAAGACTCCTGAAGTCAATCTAGGTGCCAAGACCCTCACTGATCTCATAGATCTGGATAACATCCAGGCTGGCAGTGAGCCCCCTCTTACCTGCAGCCTCACCAATGTTCAAGTCAGAGCTTTCCTGGACAACCCCATGCATGTCCCTGCCTGGCCCTTGCACACCCAGAGTATAGAGCGTTGTGTACAGCAAGTGAGCGAGGCCAGCAGTCACTTGTACAGCAAGGAGAGGAGGGAAGGCTACATCCGAGCTCAGGTGGTCAGCAGGGAGGTGATGAGTAGAAACAGAAGCAAGAAAGACATGTTCTCTATGGTGTGCAGCAACACCGGGTCGTAGTAGTAAAACCGGTTTTTGTATTTGATGATTTTGTTTTCTAAAGGAATATTAAATTTAATAAATGTGTCAAGATCATTCGTTTCACTATTCTGGATCATTTTCATCCTAATAAATTAACCTGATACATTTACTTTACTTTAAATAAGCTATTTAGTGGTGTTGGTAAAAGGGTGGGAATACCAAATTTTCATAAGATTTCAAGTTAAAATTTACCTAGCAAAAAATAAAAACTTTTCAAATCTGAAGATATCACATAATTCTGCACGTAGAACTATATCATTAATACCATGGGCCGATTTTTCAAACTCAAAAAAAAAAAATTCGCCTCCGTATGACACACCCTAACGGCACACACTCCTGCCTCACCAACTTGAAAAATGGAGAAAAAATTGCCCCCAAGTGTGCCAACTGCGGGGGCAAACACCACGCCTGGAACCCTGGATGCTCCGAGAGGACAAAGAGGGTCCAGGCAAACCGACCAGCAGCAAGACCGGCCCCCACCGCCTGCACACCAGCCCCACCAAGTACCTTCGTGTGGGGAACCCAAAGGCCAAAACAGCAAAGCCAACCTCCTCAGCCGGTCAACATCCAAAGTGCAGCCCAGTTTCCTGGCCTCACTACGGCCACACCTCAGCCACCCAAGCAGCAGACAACTACAACCACGAAAAAGACAAAAGAAGCACATACCAAGGCACCAGAAGGAATGATACACGTATCAGACCTAGCCAAGGTACTGACAACCTTCGCGGAGGGCCTAGCAGGACTACTGGGCCACAAGATCCAACCCACACAGCTCCAAATACTCATGGGGAGCGTCCTCGGGCAAGTCGCCACAGCTCCAGCCACCTCAGTGGAGGAAGCCACGCCGGTCCTCACACGAGTGACAGCCGAGGTACACTCTACACCGAAAAAGGCCACCAGAGAACCCAAGATACCGACAGCTCCCAGAAAGAAATTGAACGTTTCAACTCCCCTGAACCGAACCACGGTCCAGAAGGCAAAAACCACAGAACAAGAAGATATGAACCTGATCCAGTCGGAATCGGACTTGAACATTTCCATCGAAGACCACCAGAAGTCCCCGATGAAACAGTGGTGGAAAACATCAGCACCCTGAACATCCTTACATGGAATGCTCAGGGCATCAAAAACAAGAAACACCTCCTGCAAGAAGCAGCAGCCAAGGACAAGCTTGACATCATACTGCTACAAGAAACACTTCTACAAGAACGCCACTGTTTCAAATTCAGTGGTTACAAGACATAAAGGAGGCATTTCACGCAGGCGTCAACAAGAGGATGTATGATCTTGGTCAAGTCAAGCATACCCTCCTCCGAGGTCACGCAGCAATTTCCATGTGGGGAAAACATCGAGACACAGGCCGTCAAAGTAACCCTCCAAGAACGGGAATTAACTGTTCACAACATCTACAAGAACCCAAGGGGCTCACTGGAGGTGACTCAATTATTCGCTTCAGCCGCTGACCACGCCACACTCATAGGAGGGGATTTCAACGCACATCATCCCTTCCTAAGCTCGGTAAGCCCCACAAATGAAGACGGCCTACACCTATACACCACCTTTCAAGACACACCCGAGATCTGCCTCCTGAACACCGGAGAGCCCACACACACTAGGGGAGGAAGGCTAGATCTAACCTTCGTCTCCAGTGCACTACAGCCTTCGGCCTCCTGGCAGCTACACCCTACGCTGACCAGCGACCACTTCGCCACCCTAACAACGCTGAAGATGAACAAACTCCCCACTCCACCCCCGCCGGGATGGAGATACAAAGCCTCCGAAACAGAACTCAAATCTCCAAAGAAGCACACACAACACCAGCGGCCACTCTAACCCGAAAGGCCCAAACAAACCACATTCACCACCTTCTCCGGGTCATCACACGATACCCACCACCCAGATAGCTTAGAAAGTATCCTCTCCCAGCAAGTGCGGACCCCGGTTCGGGGGGCGCGCCACTCCGAAACTGACCACGTCCAAGAGTGGGGGTTGGTGGTAAGCGTCCACTGATCGGGGGTCCGCTCACACTTGCAACCTGCAGTATCCTTCCAAATCTGCAGGTAGGACCACCTCCAATCCCAATCCGGTCTAGCTGCTCCAGGAGCTCCAGCCGGAACCACCAAACGGGCCGCCTATAGGCAAAGGCCCGTGTCGGACTACGGTCCGACAATCTCAACAACAACAACATCTGCCCCGGTGTGCCCTGCTGCCCCTGTCCACACACCGCAAGCCGCGGCTGCTCGTGGACCCGAGGACACCACCCCCGACTCCCATCCCCCACCGGCATGCCGGCACCTGGGGCCCATCCACTCCAGTTCTCCACATTAATTGACCACCTTGAAGACATGCTAGTGACCAACGTATCTACGCCAAGAAGGACGTCCCCTACCAACCTCTGGACTTCCCCCTTGAAGCCGACACTACCGACGTAAACGCCATCACAATCACACTAAAAGGTAAATCCCTCAATATTGTCAATGCCTATGGCCTGGCACTTGATATTATTAGGGACCTGCCACGCTTTGCCATTTACAGATAAATTGTACCGAGAATTTCCCCACACACTCATCATTCTGTCACTTTATGTAACTTGCTGACAAAACCCATGACCCTTCAGGCTTTTGCGCCCTAAATGCATGAGTTATAAAGGCAAGCATGAACTCCGCATGCTTTCCAGATGGGCGCTGTAAACGTTTCTGCGCTTCACCTTGCACAGGATGCAAGGGGGTGCCCAATAAACTAGCCCCCTCTGGGGAATTCTAAATCTCCTCTACTGTCTACAAGTGAGGTCACGGCATACGTGGTTGTAGGCTGAGAGATTTATGTTTGTTTGGGTAAGGTGACATTCGTAGACACATCGGTTGAGGTGCTGGGAAGCACTCAATGCTGAGTGGAGGTGCTGAAGGCAGCAAATAACTGTGTAGCTGAAGCCAGCGGCGGTAACAATGACATTGGCTGTATAACCAGGTATGACAAAGAAATAAAAGACATGGTCAATTCATAGAATTGTCAAATTACACGAAGATTATGCTTCGAGGTGTAATATAGTTGTCATATATTTAAGGAGCAATTGACTTATAGGCATGACAGTTTACAGTGGTGTATATGTTAGCGAATAGCCGGCCATGGACAGGCTCAGTTTTTACGTATTCTCCATCATCATAAAATGTTACTGCATGATGTAAATAAACAAAGGGGCGGCGACAGCAGCGAAGTTAGGGCAGTAGCGACGGTAAAACCCCGCCAGGCCCAGGAAACGCATGAAAGCATTTCCCAGTTGTAGGGGCAGGGTAGTTCAGGATGGCTTTGACGTTGGCTTTCTTTGGTCGGACCCGGCTCTGCAGAAGGTGGTCTTGGCCAGGTTGATGGTCAGGCGAACCTCCTCCAACCTCTCCAGGGCGCTCGACAACTGTACTAGATAGTGGGACCAAGTCTCTGAAAGGACCAGAATGTCGTCCAAGTACACATAAAGACCTTCGAGGTCTTGCAAGAGGTAATTCATAAGTTTTTGGAAGGTGGCTGGACTATTCCTCATCCCAAAACTAATAACTAGATACTGATATAAGACAAAAGGAGTTATGAATGCCGAGATTGACTGGGTTTTTTCAGAGTCTTACTTGATAGTAACCTTTAAGTAAGTCTAATTTTGAAATGAAATTTGATTGACTAACTGAATCAATTAAATCGTCTATTCTAGGTATGGGATAGGAACCTGGAACCGTCACCGAGTTAACTCGGCAGTAGTCGGTGCATAGGCGTAATTGGCCACCTTTTTTGGGCACAAGAAGGCAAGGAGAAGCCCAAGGGGAGCTGCTTGGAACTGCCAGGGCGTTCTTCAGCAAATAGCCAACCTCGTCTCCCATCTGTTGCTGTATATTCGGATGGAGTGTGTAGGGCGCCTGGCGTATAGGAAGGGTTCCAGGTGTTAATTCAACATCATGTTTTATTATGGAGAAGAGGAACACCTTAGGCCGCAGAGAAGAGACTGAGATTACCAGGCACACACACAGTACACTTGCCTCGATACCTCGGAAGGTACCTAGGTGAGGTCACCTGGGAACAGTCACGTCAGTCCCCAGTAGGAAGGGGTGAGGTCATAGATGACACAACAATTGATCATGACTATAATATATTCACTAGTATACTACATAAAGCACAAGAACAAAATATACCATACAGAAATATTAGGTCAAATAAGAATGAGCCAAGGTGGATGACCAGAAAACTAATACATGACATAGGAATAAAGAAAGGAATTTCTAAGAAATTAAAGGGAGGGGAGGAGCAGCTCAGAAATAGGTATAATGAACTATCTAGGAAAGTTAAGAAAAATATAAGGAAGGCAAAGAGGGACTACGAAATCAGGATAGCAAGAGAATCCAAGGCGAATCCCAAGGGATTTTTACAGGTATATAGGACAAAGGTCAAGGACAAAGTTGGGCCTTTAAATTCAGGGATGGGGGAAGTGATCGATGACAACGAGGAAATAAGCAAAGCATTAAACAGCTACTTCTTATCAGTTTTCACAGAAGAGATTCACGAAGAAATTCCAGAGGTGGAACTGATATTTAAGGGAAAGGAAGAAGAGAAATTAAAGAATATCACTATCAGAAAAGAGGATGTTCTTAAGAAGATAAATATACTAAAGAAAACAAAATCCCCAGGGCCGGATGAAATTTTCCCTCGAGTCTTGAAAGAGTGTAGGGAAGAGATTAGCGGACCCCTCGTAAACTTATTTACAAAATCATTAGACACTGGAGTTGTGCCAGACTTGTGGAAACAGGCAAATGTAGTACCCATATTCAAAAAGGGAGACAGAGCATCAGCGTCAAATTACCGGCCGATCAGTTTGACGTCAGTAGTGGGGAAATTTCTTAAATCAATTATAGCAAATAGCATCCGATTGCATGTAGAGAAAAACAAATTAATCTACGACTCTCAACATTGGTTTACAAAGGGAAAATCTTGTCTAACAAATCTGCTGACGTTTTTTAGGAAAGTCTTCGAGGTAGTAGATAATGACGAAAATTACGATGTTATTTACTTAGACTTTAGCAAAGCATTTGACAGAGTACTGCATCAGAGGCTTCTGAGAAAAATTAAGGCTCATGGTATCGAGGGGAAAGTTTTAAATTGGATAAAATCTTGGCTCGCCTATAGAACACAGAGGGTCAGCGTAGATGGTGTTAAATCTGAGTGGGGCCGTGAAACCAGTGGGGTTCCCCAGGGGTCAGTACTAGGCCCACTCTTGTTCCTAATCTACATAAACGATCTAGATACTAGGATCAGCAGTGACATAAGCAAGTTTGCGGATGACACCAAAATAGGGCGGCAAATTAATTCGGGGCAGGATGCAAATGCATTACAGGAGGATCTAAATAAACTGCAGGGGTGGTCTGAAAAATGGCAAATGAAATTCAACACCAGCAAGTGCAGCGTACTTAATATTGGAAGAACAAATACTTATAATGTATACAGCCTTAGCAACATCAACCTAGAGAAGTCGACTTGTGAAAGAGATCTAGGGGTACTTGTAAGCCCGGACCTACGGCCTAGAAACAGTGCGTTAATGTTCGAAATAAGGCAAACAGAGTATTGGGTTTTATATCTAGAAGTGTAAGCAACAAGAGTGCAGAGGTCTTATTGCAACTATATCTTGCGCTAGTCAGGCCGCACCTCGATTATGCGGTTCAGTTCTGGTGCCCCTATTATAGAATGGATATAAATTCACTAGAGTCGGTGCAGCGAAGAATGACAAAAATGATTCCGGGACTTAGAAACCTTCCATATCAGGATAGGTTAAAGAAACTTAACTTGCATTCCCTAGAAAGACGAAGAGTGCGAGGAGATATGATAGAAGTATTTAAGTGAGTGAAAGGAATCAATAAAGGGGACATAGATAAAGTTCTTATAATATCCGAGCAGGATAGGACTCGGAGCAACGGATTCAAGTTGGATAAGTTTAGGTTTACGAGGGAGATAGGAAGAAACTGGTTCACAAATAGGGTGGTGGACGAGTGGAACAAGCTTAGCAACTTTGTAGTAAGTGCGGGAACTCTAGAAAGTTTCAAAAGGAGGCTAGATAGATTCATGGATGATAGAGAGTGGTAGTAACTCTCGACAGGAGCTGCCATGCACAGGCCAACCGGCCTATTGCAGACTCCTTATTTTCTTATGTTCTTATGTTCATACTAAAATAGGAAACTGGTTACGACCGTGTCGTATTTTTCTATTTTTTTTATATATAACATGCTTCCATGTTCCATATTATTCCTGTAATGATGTGTTAAATTTACTCTTATATATTCTAGTCACCTTACCCTGTGCTGTTTAGGTTTTAACTGTCAATATTTGTTCAAACCTATCTTATTTCGTTATTTAATATTGTAACAAGCATTCTTTGTTTCTCTAACGACCATCTGCATGGTTAAACGACCCATTTTCACCGGCGTGGCGGGAGCCGACCTTATACTGTATAAAGGACTCACCAGCAGAAGGAGTTTAGTCCAGTCCTCCATGTCATTCAGTTTACTTTTTTTTGAGTGACACTTATCACCTGTTACTTATACTTCATTTTATTACTGTGTTGTTACTGTCGCCACCCATGTGGTATATCTATGTGAGTACCTATTTATGTCTCTTATGTGTCCATCAGTGCTTGCTTAGTTACATTTAAGTAATTCAATGTTGTTTCACGTTAGTTAATTTCAGTGTTAGTCATTTTATATGTTTATACACTGTTAACTTAATCCAATGCTTTATTTTTATTCTTTTGATGTTTCGGTGTTTAGTATCATTTGTGTCTTAAAGGTTTCGATAGTGAATCAATCTGTTGTGACAGCCTATGAGGATCTTTATTGTGTTAAAATTTAATTTAATTAAATTCTTAAAGGTTTACTTTATTTTTTTTTCCCTTTTGATTTACTTCACTTTCTTTTTGTTTGGTTATGCCTAGAACCTGGATATTAAAGTATATTAAGAGACGGCGTAACAATATATATATATATATATATATATATATATATATATATATATATATATATATATATATATATATATATATATATATATATATTATATATATATATATATATATATATATATATATATATATATATATATATATATATATATATATATATATATATATATATATATATGTAACCGGTCGGAATTTACTGGACTTTAATTTCTCACTTGACTTGGGGTTTATTAAAGATTAATAGATGGTAATGGCAGTGGAAGCGCCCCTTTGAGAAAAATCCCGAACCAGCACAAGAACACTTAAATCTACTAAACAAAATGAATTGTCCGTGACCCGTGGAAGGATAGCGTCTGTGACTGGGATGAATGAGACACACTGTAAAATTTAGACACTTATATTCCCTCCAACACTACAAACACAATCAAATAATGGTACACCAATATGCTCACCTCTTAACTTGAACTTAAAACACTACTCTGGGGAATAAAAGTTATACATGATATAGAAATTATTAGAAACTCAGGCAACAATAAATTTGCAGTATTAAGAAATGTTGCTTGCACACATGAAACAGGCCTTAAGGGCTTTCAACAAAATAATATCAGTCACTGAGGAAATGGTAATAAAAAATAAGAATTTAAATACTCTACAATGAATAGGCCTTAAGGGCTTTCAACAAAATAATATCAGTCACTGAGGAAATGGTAATAAAAAATAAGAAATTAAATACTCTACAATGAATAGGCCTTAAGGGCTTTCAACAAAATAATTTCAGTCACTGAGGAAATGGTAATAAAAAATAAGAAATTAAATACTTTACAATGAATAGGCCTTAAGGGCTTTCAACAAAATAATATCAGTCACTGAGGAAATGGTAATAAAAATAAGAAATTAAATACTCTACAATGAATAGGCCTTAAGGACACTCAACAAAATTATATCACCCCAACAGATGCACACTTCCTAACCTAACTTAACCACTACTCTGGGGAACAAGGTTATACCTGAGATCAGAATTATGAAGAACAATTAGATGCATTAAAAGAATCAAATCACAGTATCACTCTGGTTCCACTTAATGGCACAAACATTCAAAAACAATACTATCAAAATTATTTAGGAACTATTAAACTACACACGTCAAGATAATATCAGTCTGAGGAATGGTGTTAACTACACCCGAAATAAAAGAGGGTAAATGTTCCTCTAGGTATCTCCTAGAGACCTAGACTCACGGTCTCAGTGTGTGACCATTAGTTTACTCAGATAGCCTCAGTGTACTCCCAGTGCGTCCATAAAGCGGAAGGGAGTGAGCCAATCAGACCTTGTACAGTTGAGAGAAACTTTAGCTTCCCGTTAGCAAGAGGGTTTCACTAAGCTGCTCGGGACATGTGGTGTTGTGCACCCGAGTGGTAAGAACTGATCACCCACTGCTGATGCTGGTCCCGTGTCATGTTAGTTGTCGGGAGCACTCGTTCACTCAAGAGATCCTTTGCTACCCCGCTAAACAGTGACAGGCCTACACTGATCGGTCCAATGGCGACAATCGCCACCCTCAATCATCAACGGCAGTCTCAAACGGCAGTCAATCTCTCGCAGTCAACTCCGGTCAACTCGGGTCAACTCCAGTCAAGTGGGTTCTGACGGAAACCCTGAAATGAACTCACTGTTAGCTCTAGTTTACTTTACCACTGCCGTATCTAACCCTGTCTGAGATCGAATGAGACTTACTTGTTATACTGCAATAGCGCAGCACAGGTGACTAGGCCACGTGACTATTTCTGTGACGGACGCAGGGACGTCTTGTTTTGTCTGAATGCTCCCCGCCACTGAGGGCCAGCCAGCGTCGCGTCCTCCCAAGGCGTTAGCTTATGCCTACGTGACATATTTTCCGCCTAACTAATAACTCCTTGGGACACCCGTAACATATTCAGACTGATAAACGATCTATAATAATTTCAAATTCAATAATAGTCCCTTATTTCATGAATCGCATCATTATTAATTCGGTAAATTACATTTAATATCATATAGGCCTAGTTCCGCAATCTCTCGCTATGAGCAGGCAGCGCTCTCTCCCCTCAGATGACCTTGAACGCTCAGTATCGCTAATGGCGAGGCATTTGAAATTACTCTGAAATTTCTGAATATTACATATATATATATGTATATATATATATATATATATATATATATATATATATATATATATATATATATATATATATATATATATATATATATATATATATATATATATATATATATATATATATATATATATATATATATATATATATATATATATATATATATATATATATATATATATATATATATATATATATATATATATATATATGTGTGTGTGTGTGTGTGTGTGTGTGAGTAAATCACTGTAGGTGCGCATTACTCCTTAGTCTGTTCTCGCCCTTGAAGATGTGAATTACCTGAAAGCGCATAGGAACTTCTTGTTTCCTTGTGGTTATCAGCATGTATATATACATATACATATAATATATATATATATATATATATATATATATATATATATATAAATATATATATATATATATATATATATATATATATATATATATATATATATATATATATATATATATATATATATATATATATATATATATATATATATACATATATTTCATGTAAATCCACAATGAAAACGTGGATAAGATAAATCTTGATAAAATCACACGGGAAAAGGGAAAGAATGGAGTACCTTAGCTTTCGTCTTTATTCAAGACATCTTCAGAGGCAAAATGCACTGAAGGAAATTGATCTGAGGCAAGACAAATTGCCAATGGAGCGAGCCCTGGGGGTTAGGTGGCTCCTGGAAGGTGATCAGCTCGCCATCAAGGTGCAACCAAACTCAAGGCCAGCGACCAGGAGAGGAGTACTAAGCCTGGTCAGTTCTATTTATGACCCACTGGGGTTCGTGGCCCCATTCATCATCAGGGCTAAAATATTATTTCAGTGTGAATGCAGGCGTCGATTAGGGTGGGACGAACCTTTGTCGGCTGTTAATCACACGACCTGGAGCACCTCGCTAGAAGAACTGGCCCACCTAGGGAAATTAATGGTACCCAGATACCTAAAAACAGCATGTACTAAAGAAATCATCTCACTACAGTTGCACACCTTCTGCGATGCATCGCAGGCTGCTTACGGTGCGGTGACCTATCTGAGAATGGTAGACTCTGGCGGAAGTATCCAGTGCTCTTTCGTGTACGGACGGGCCAAGCTGGCCCCACTCAAGCAACTGACAATACCAAGGCTGGAACTTTGTGCAGCTGTCCTGGCAGCATAGTCACGAGAACGTGACAAAATTAAATTTAAATACCACCAGCCTGAGGGCAGCTTAGTCACAAGGACGTGACAAAGTTAAATACCACTAGCCTGAGGGCAGCTTAGTCACGAGAATGTGACAAAGTTAAATACCACCGGCCTGAGGGCAGCTTAGTCACAAGAACGTGACAAAGTTAAATACCACCGGCCTGAGGGCAGCATAGTCACGAGAACGTGACAAACTTAAATACCACCAGCCTGAGGGCAGCTTAGTCACGAGAACGAGACAATGTTAAATACCACCAGCCTGAGGGCAGCATAGTCACAAGGACGTGACAAAGTTAAATACCACCAGCATGAGGGCAGTTTAGTCACAAGGACGTGACAAAGTTAAATACCACCTGCCTGATGGCAGCTTAGTCACGAGAACGTGACCAAATTAAAGTTAAATACCACCATCTTGAGGGCAGCTTAGTCACGAGAACGCGACAAAATTAAAGTGAAATACCACCAGCCTGAGGGCAGCTTAGTCACGAGAACGTGACAAAATTAAAGTTAATTACCACCAGCCTGAGGGCAGCTTAGTCACGAGAACGTGACAAAGTTAAATACCACCAGCCTGAGGGCAGCTTAGTCACAAGGACGTGACAAACTTAAATACCACCAGCCTGAGGGCAGCTTAATCACAAGGACGTGACAAAGTTAAATACCACCAGCCTGAGGGCAGTTAGTCACGAGAACGTGACAAAGTTAAATACCACCGGCCTGAGGGCAGTTTAGTCACGAGAACGTGACAAAATTAAAGTTAAATACCACCAACTTGAGGGCAGCTTAGTCACAAGGATGTGACAAAGTTAAATACCACCAGCCTGAGGGCAGTTAGTCACGAGAACGTGACAAAGTTAAATACCACCGGCCTGAGGGCAGTTTAGTCACGAGAACGTGACAAAGTTAAATACCACCAGCCTGAGGGCAGTTAGTCACGAGAACGTAACAAAGTTAAATACCACCGGCCTGAGGGCAGTTTAGTCACGAGAACGTGACAAAGTTAAATACCACCAGCCTGAGGGCAGTTTAGTCACGAGAACGTGACAAAGTTAAATACCACCGGCCTGAGGGCAGTTTAGTCACGAGAACGTGACAAAGTTAAATACCACCAGCCTGAGGGCAGTTAGTCACGAGAACGTAACAAAGTTAAATACCACCGGCCTGAGGGCAGTTTAGTCACGAGAACGTGACAAAGAACAGCCTGAGGGCAAAGTCACAGAACGTGACAAATACCACCGGCCTGAGGGCAGTTTAGTCACGAGAACGTGACAAAATTAAAGTTAAATACCACCAACTTGAGGGCAGCTTAGTCACAAGGATGTGACAAAGTTAAATACCACCAGCCTGAGGGCAGTTAGTCACGAGAACGTGACAAAGTTAAATACCACCGGCCTGAGGGCAGTTTAGTCACGAGAACGTGACAAAGTTAAATACCACCAGCCTGAGGGCAGTTAGTCACGAGAACGTAACAAAGTTAAATACCACCGGCCTGAGGGCAGTTTAGTCACGAGAACGTGACAAAGTTAAATACCACCAGCCTGAGGGCAGTTTAGTCACGAGAACGTGACAAAGTTAAATACCACCGGCCTGAGGGCAGTTTAGTCACGAGAACGTGACAAAGTTAAATACCACCGGCCTGAGGGCAGTTTAGTCACGAGAACGTGTCAAAATTAAAGTTAAATACCACCAACTTGAGGGCAGCTTAGTCACAAGGATGTGACAAAGTTAAATACCACCAGCCTGAGGGCAGTTAGTCACGAGAACGTGACAAAGTTAAATACCACCGGCCTGAGGGCAGTTTAGTCACGAGAACGTGACAAAGTTAAATACCACCAGCCTGAGGGCAGTTAGTCACGAGAACGTAACAAAGTTAAATACCACCGGCCTGAGGGCAGTTTAGTCACGAGAACGTGACAAAGTTAAATACCATCAGCCTGAGGGCAGCATAGTCGCATGAACGTGACAAACTTAAGTATCAAAGGCTTGATGTGGTTTTGAGCGTGAACGCTCAACGGAGTGGGTGTTACCGCAAGCGGTACATAATTATGATGACATATAAACAAATGTTATGTTAGGCTGTAACTCATGTCATGTTTATTGGGCGTGCGTGCCCGTATGCAATGTAGAGTGTTGAGATGGTTGAAGATGAGAGGCCCAGAAGGAGGTTGCAGGGTGTGAAGGGAGTTTGTTTATGTATAATTATAATCACCTGACTCTGCCATAGCTGACCAACCAAGGGGCCAGGCTATAGGGTGGGCATTTCAGTATAGCTACCCATATCTTAGAGTCAACACCTACCCTGGCTTCTCTCTAGACTCTCAACACGTAAGTTTAACTAGTACTTATTGTGTACACAGGTAGACTGTGTCATTGTTTTGTGTTAAGATTAGACTAATTACATAGCCATGATTCTTATGTAAATATATATTGGATTAAACATTTATGTAAGAGTGCCTATGTATGACTTATTTGAAATACTAAATGAATTATATTCAACAGGTTTGACCGAATTATAATGTTCGTGTACGACGTGAGAAGTATTATTCACCCTCTAACCGTCTGATTGGCGGTTACAATATATATATATATATATATATATATATATATATATATATATATATATATATATATATATATATATATATATATATAATAAAGAAGTATGTCTGTGTGTTTGTGGGTGTGTGTCCACACGAGAATCTCGAAAACTACTTTACCGATCTGCAGTGAAGATGGATGGTGTTATACTGTATGCAGTGATGATGGATGGTGTTATATGTAGTGATGATGGATGGTATTATATGTAGTGATGATGGATGGTATTATATGTAGTGATGATGGATGATGTTATATGAAGTGATGATGAATGTTGTTATAAGTAGTGATGATGGATGGTGTTATATGTAGTGATGATGGATGGTATTATATGTAGTGATGATGGATGATGTTATATGAAGTGATGATGAATGTTGTTATAAGTAGTGATGATGGATGGTGTTATATGTAGTGATGATGGATGGTATTATATGTAGTGATGCTGGATGATGTTATATGAAGTGATGATGAATGTTGTTATAAGTAGTGATGATGGATGGTGTTATATGTAGTGATGATGGATGGTGTTATATGTAGTGATGATGGATGGTATTATATGTAGTGATGATGGATGGTATTATACGTAGTGATGATGGATGATGTTATATGAAGTGATGATGAATGTTGTAATAAGTAGTGATGATGGATGGTATTATATGTAGTGATGATGGATGGTATTATATGTAGTGATGATGGATGATGTTATATGAAGTGATGATGGATGTTGTTATAAGTAGTGATGATGGATGGTGTTATATGTAGTGATGATGGATGGTATTATATGTAGTGATGATGGATGGTGTTATATGTAGTGATGATGGATGATGTTATATGTAGTGATGATGGATGTTGTTATATGTAGTGATGATCGATGGTGTTATGTGTAGTGATGATGGATGGTGTTATGTGTAGTGATGATGGATGGTGTTATATGTAGTGATGATGGATGGTATTATATGTAGTGATGATGGATGGTGTTATATGTAGTGATGATGGATGATGTTATATGTAGTGATGATGGATGTTGTTATATGTAGTGATGATGGGTGGTGTTATATGTAGTGATGTTGGATGGTGTTAAATGTAGTGATGATGGATGATGTTATATGTAGTGAAGATGGATGATGTTATATGTAGTGATGATGGATGGTGTTATATGTAGTGATGACGGATGATATTATATGTAGTGATGATGGGTGGTGTTAGTTGTAGTGAAAAACATGGTGGAACTTACATACACCGTTAATGAACTATTGATGGAAGAAGAAGTTTTTGGTACTGAACTGTGAGACAATGTGGAGCCTCCCGCAGGGTGGCGTCCTAACGCTGCTTAGCGGATGAGCCGCCCAGAGGGCGGCGATTCTGCTAGTATATATATATATATATATATATATATATATATATATATATATATATATATATATATATATATATATATATATATATATATATATATATATATATATATATATACTATATATATATATATATATATATATATATATATATTTATTTATTTATTTATTTATATATATCCAATATGGACACCATGGTGAAATTCATATTCAATCTTCATATACCTGTCATAAGTTGTAAGTAGTCAAAATGAGAATAAATTGGAAAATTAAATAATTTTCCGTGCTAAAGTCACCAAATATTTTGGCAATAAAATACTCTGATAAATCATTGGCTACATCCTCACTCCAATACATAATATCGTAAGTATGAAAATGTAATACTATGTCAATGACAGAGTTTGAAATCACATTTCCTTTGGGAAAAAACATAAAGTAGTATTTCTTTCAATTCAGAACAAAAGGAACAGTTAAATATCAAAATAATAACAAGAATATATTGTTTCTTATGTGAAGAACTCAGTAATAATTAACTTATAAATGCCAAATAATTTATCCCAATCAGTTCATGAAGGATGCGAGAACTTTTACAATTGTGGCCAGAACTCAGTCTGCTCATGAAGGCTGCGAGAATGTTCACAATTGTGGTCAGAATTAACACTACACAAGAAGGTACTCTAACCGTGCATTGTAACAACCACATGATTTACTACACCCTCCTCTGCAGCCACATGATATCATTTTTAAAACGTTCTCTAGAGCAACTGGCCTGTCAGTCTCCATTGTCAAATAATCAATTTACGAGATCACCCTTGAAATCATACAACTGCTCGTCAATAAGAAATGCATCACAAAAACGTTGAATATCCCTATAATCATCTGAAAATTATAAACTACTGAGTATATGAATAAGTTTTCGAGATTCTAATTTGCGATGTATGTAGACAGATATTCCTAACAAGATGGGAGATGGACTTGTTTGATTTTGACTTTATTATACCATTCAATAATTTACTTAGAGATTCTGGTACAATTTTGTCACTGTCCTGCAATTTTGTCATGACAGGATATTCATAACCCACATACCCTTTGACCTGATGTCATCTTGTTGGAGTGCAGCTGCTATATCAATGATTGTGTCTCTTGGCATAGTACTTGACTCATGATGAGCTCTAAATATCTGTTGCACTCAGCTAAGAAATAGTATATGGTTGGTTTCCCACCCACATGAGTAGTTACAAAATGTTTCCCTAAACACTCTTCTAATTTCTGTCCAAGTCACCTAGGATCATGCCCTTCTACTCCATTTAAATATTCATCCATCACAGATACAAGTTTAGGAAGGGAATATTGTACTGGCATTTATCATTTTCACGGATGTATTGACACAACCTCTGGAATACCTGGCGTTTCTGAGCATTGACAGGCCGGCTTCGTCTCTTGCAATCACTGCTGGCATTATTTGCTGTTGGTAATTGCTTGCACGCATGGTGGTACTTGACTTCGGATGCAAAGTTTTACTGTATCTCTCGAATCATCAACCTTATCGATAATGCTTTGGCCATAGCATCGTGAGACAGTACTCGCCGGCCATGAGGTGCTGCATTTTTAACATAACGGTGTAGTCAATTACAATCTTACCACAGTACAAGCAATCTTTCTTTATATTAAAAACATGCATTCGTTAACGCAGTTTAGAAGAGAAAGTATCACTAACAGAGTCAGACACCATCTCATATTCTCTTTGTCTTTTATAGGAGTCAATGCATGTTCGAATATACTGTGCGACATTTGCCATGGACAGGAATAGATAGTTGGGATCTCTTGCTTTCAGATATGGACCTCAAGGCCCTTTTCACGGCACGTACAGTTGTAATTACTTTACCACACGTGGGAATACTGCACAACTCTGCCATCCTGCCACAACCTGAGAAGGAGTTATATGTTCTGTATTAATATTACAATGATCATCTTCGGGAACTTACTGATAATTCAATATTTCGATGTTAAACTGATTAACCACTCAAAGCACAAGAAATTCTTTAAATCTCGTTTCCAAACTTATGAATGGTAGTAGAAAGCAAAATGAATTATACCAGGTACTGAAGTTCCTACTCAAATCTCTTTTACAGAGTTCCCAGGGGAGTAATTTTGCTGATTGGGAGCCAATTTTTAGCCTCGTAGGCAGTCTTTTTCCCCCCCTTTACTTCAGCCTAAACTTAAATTCTGATGTTTGACTGAACACAGCATACACAAAAACAAAGGGTAGACACAAGAATCATTGTTCTAAGACCTCCGGTAGAACAGGTATTAGTGTTTTTCCCTCTTGAAAAATTCATCGTGCAACTAATTTTTTCACGGTTATGCATAGAATTATACCTAATGCTCTTGTACTATATAACGGATGAGGTAGTAGAACAAAACGTTTTAACCAGCACAGCTCCTCACTACATCTCAGCCACACAAAAACCATCTTCTAAGTAACAGATTTACTTTTAGGTGAAAATTATAAGTTAAGGAGTTTAATTTTGATTATCGCTTATTATTAGGTAATAGAGTTTTCATGATTTTTTCCCTTAAAGTTTTAATCAATCCACCTATTTTTAATATCTTGTTATACTTTATTTCGTTCTGACTTATCAATGTATAATATTTACACTGTCACATTATTTACCACGTGTTGAGATAATCGCTGATATTTGGGTATTATTGCGTTTTCACACCACACATTCCTACCACTAATCTATTATCATATTCGAATAAGACGTTTAATTATAAAATAATTTTCATCTATTACATTACCATAAATCATCACGCGCATGCGTTCCCGTACACGTCAAGCGGCCAATCAAAAGCAGTTTTTTTTGCAACCAATTAAAATTATTTTTTATCTAATTCGCGGTATTTTTGGCTCAATCAAATTCGATTTTTATTTTAGGTCTTGAATCAACGTCAGCAACCTGTAAGAATCTCAGAATCCAACGACGAACAAGAACCAGGCCAATAAGGTAAGAAATAGGTGATTCCATTATATGGTGAGAGTCAGTTAGGTTAGGTTAGGTTTGGTTTTTGTTTTTGTTTTTCTAGTGTTTTTTGGTGTATTTTTTATTCGCTTAGCCATTATTTTTTTCGGTAAACGTCCCACAAAAAAAAAATCCTTAAAAAGAACGGCCAATTTCCGACGGAAATGAAGATCATATTCGGTCTAAACACACACAAATACACTAGAAAAATATATTTTTTACTTTCTAACAGTGTGGTGCACTTATGCAAATTTACCGATATTTGTTATTTCTAATTTGTATTTTTAGGTGTTATATATGTCTATGTACTTACATAATATTTAGATGTGTGCTGTATATTCATTTTGTGTCAGTCACCTTTGCAAGAGCAGCTTTTTATGAGTCAAGTATGAATGAAAATGTATGTACTTTGTAACAAATAGGGGTTTTTTTTTCATCGGATGTGAATTATATTGGTTTTATGTAATTCCTAATATTTTGAAATCATATATTATTACGTATTTATATAAAGAAGTTTTGAGTTAATAGTCTAATTGTGAAAGGTGTACCGCTGTTGACATTCTAGATCTAGAGAGTTCTCTCTCTCGGGTGTGGACGTGAAACCAGGAACGTGACTATAAATATAGTTCGTCATTGTGTGTCCTATGTTTTAGTATTAATTTGCTCCTCAATATTAAAGATGAATGCTGGATGATATTTTTGTGAATGGAGGGAGAGCCATATAATGTAATTAAGATAGATAAGCTATTAAATTAGTTGGGTCACAGGACCATGCAGTATTGTTGTCTGTACTCTTGTTTACTGGTCCAGACGAGGTATATTCCTGGTCCAGACGAGGTATATGCTAGAATATTAAGAGAATGTAGAGATGAGTTGAGTAATCCATTAGCAGTTTTATTTAATAAGTCATTAGAATCGGGCCTAGTGCCAGAAGCTTGGAAACTTGCAAATGTAGTTCCGATTTTCAAAAAAGGTGATAAATCAATTGCATCAAATTACCGTCCCATTAGTCTCACGTCAATCATAGGCAAGTTGCTAGAGTCAATTATTGCTACGAAAATCAGAAGCCACCTTGAAACATTCAACTTAATTCATTCTTCTCAGCACGGGTTCACCCAGGGACGTTCTTGTCTCACAAATTTGCTTAGCTTTTTCTCAGAAGTATATGAAGCGGTAGATAATGATAAGCCATATGATATAATTTATTTAGATTTCAGTAAAGCATTCGATAGAGTCCCTCATGAGAGGTTGATAAGGAAGGTAGAAGCTCATGGAGTAGGTAGATCATTATTAAAATGGATTAGGTCATGGTAAACTGGTAGGAAACAAAGAGTCAGCATAAATGGATTAAAGTCAGACTGGGGTGCGGTCAAAAGCGGAGTTCCCCAGTGTAAGGGCAGAAACGATCCTCCGGCTAGTTACCGCTGCTAACTCGCTCGTTTGCTGGTGCATACGACACTTGGGGTGGTTGGAAGGAGGTGATAACGGCAGCAACCCTCTCCGCCACGAGCAGATTCATCCCAGCCGCCATACCGTCAGTATCTAGCTACCCTGCTGTCCGTCAAAATTCTGGCTGTGATCTCATCATAGGTCCTGGACTCGTGGGCTGTGTTCCCAGACCTTCACCTATCAACTGCCAACTCTCTGGTCATCTACCACTACCGCATACCACGACCATCAGTTCATCACCTTCCGTCGGTGCCCCGGTGTTCTGCCTTTTCAAGACGTTGCTGAGTGTGGAGTGAATGGACGCTTCCCTGCCCTGAGTGTGCATCACCGCGTTCCAGAACCTTCCCCCAGGGCCACTGCCGTAGGAAATATTTGTTCATTGTTTGATTCCATTAATTGCTGACTCCCCTTTATTGTTCGATTCTATCAATTGTTGACTCCATTTAATTGTTTGATTCCATTAATTGCTGACTCCCCTTTATTGTTCGATTCTATTATTTGTTTGATTCCTTTAATTGTTGCTTCCATTAATTGTTTGACTCCCGTAATTATTTGATGTTTGTTGAGTGGTGTCAGAGTTTTGTTATATTTTTATAGTAAAGAGATGCCAATCTCTAACGGTTGTTTGTTATTCCTCGGAAAACCATGGTCCTTGACCTTCCTATATTAAGATCCTGATTAGCCTGGTAAGGGATTTCTATCCCTAAGTCCCAGACCTTTACACCCAGGGATCTGTATTAGGCCCTCTGCTGTTTGTTATATTCATTAATGATCTTGATTTAGGTATAACTAGTAGGATTAGTAAATTTGCAGATGATACCAAAATGGGGAGAGTGATAAATTCAGACAGTGACTTTGAACACCTTCAAAGAGATCTAGATACCTTACATGAGTGGTCAGTAGACTGGCAAATGAATTTTAATACTGATAAATGCAAGGTACTACAGATAGGGAAGACGAATACAAACGTTAAGTATAATCTAGGTAACACGGAAATAGAAAACTCAGATTGTGAAAAAGATCTAGGTGTATTTGTTAGCAACGACTTGAAACCTAGAAAACAATGTATTAGCGTTCGCAACAAGGCAAACAGGGTTTATATCTAGGTCTGTGAGTAACAGAACTGCTGACGTTATCTTGAAACTTTACCTAGCATCAGTGAGGCCACACATGGATTATGCGGTTCAATTCTGGTGTCCTTATTATAGACTGGACATAGATTCTTTGGAGAGAGTACAAAGAAGAATGACAAAAATGATCCATAATATTAGAAACCTTCCATATGAAGAAAGACTGAAAAGCTTAGGCTTGCATTCATTAGAGAGGCGTAGAGTTAGGGGAGATATGATAGAGGTGTTCAAGTGGGTAAGTGGGATTAACAAGGGTAAAATGGAAGATGTTCTGAAGCTCAGTAATAACGAAAATAACTAGAACAAATGGCTTTAAATTAGATAAATTCCGATTCAGAAAGGATATAGGCAAGCACTGGTTTGGTAATAGAGTTGTGGATATGTGGAATAGGCTACCGAGTGCTATAGTAGGATCGGGGACGCTAGGGAGCTTCAAGACGAAGTTGGATAGGCACATGGAAGTGCTGGGATGGGTGTGAAAGGGATCTGCCCTGTATGGGCCAGTCGGCCTCCTGCAGTATCCCACTTTCTTATGTTCTTATGTTCTTACTGTAAATATATAAGTGTTAGTTGTTACAAGCTGGTGTTACTTTGAACCCTGATTACACGATTTAAGGAACAGTTTCCTTGGATTTATACTTATAGTGTATATGTATGTATATGTCATCTTCAATCGTCATCTGGAGGTCTGTTAACCGAAGCTTTTATTACAGAACATGAGTCAGAATAATGGGCCTAGGAGTTGAAGCACTGCTGAAAGAGGAGGATTAGTCAGTAGTAGCCGTGACATAGGGTTTTTCACAACATCTATATTTTCTACAGGCGCAACACCCGATATAAGAGATATTACCACACTAAGTAATTACTTAAATAGCTTACTTCGAGTAACGTGTACATGTTGTTCTATGTCTATTATTCCCTATCTTTCAGTGTCGTTTTTAAACTGTTCGCCTTACTAAAGACCGAAAATATCTGAAAGAGAATGATTTGAACTAATCGAGTGTATATGACAGAGGAAAGCCCTTTATAACAGTAATTTCCATAGACCACTACTTCGGGGTATAAATGAATCTGGTAGGCGGAAGTTCCCCTCAATACAACAATACTACTACTACTTTGCTGTCTCTCGGAATCGAGCATGACGATCATCCAGCTATGTTACAATGATATGAGTTATTAAGGATGCACTTAGGTTGGTAAGTTGTAAGATGACTAAAGAGGCCGTTACGGGACCGGCAGGGTCGTTCACAGAAGTTGCACATGTGGTTGGCTTCATCTAGTGCAGGAGGGGCGGCGGCAGCGTCTTTCCGGCGCTGGCGCTTGTCTGCCTCGGTTTGCAGTCGGGTTAATTCGAAGGTATTGACACCTTCTCTTGTGGTGCTCCTCCAAGCGTTACTGTGTGGAGTGATCGTCTCCCAAGTGAGGGAGTCGATTTGGCACTTTTTCAGTTTTGTCTTTAAACCATCCTTATACCTTTCCAGTTGCCCGCCAGCGTTACTTTTACTATTCGTTAGGTGACTGTAAAGTAGCTGCTTTGACAGTCTACTGTCGTCCATGCGGGTAACATGACCAGTCCCAGCGTAGTTGTCCATGGATAATGGTAGCCTCGATGCTCCTACAGATGGTGTCAGCAAGAATACAGACATTTGTTCTCTTGTCTTCCCAGCAAACTCGGAGGATGGAACGTAAACTACGCTGGTGAAAGTTTTCAAGTGCCTTGAGGTACCTCCTGTATGTAACCCATGTCTCACTACCATACAGCAGGGTGGGGAGGACCACTGCTCGATATACGTGCAACTTTGTAGATAATTTCAGCTGCCTACAGCTGAAGACATGGGTACGGAGTCTGCCAAAGCTTGAGATGCGCATCTGATCCGATGTTGAATCTCTTCGTCGATGTGGTGGTGGACGGATGGGAGCCGAGATACTAAAAGTGGGTAACATTAGAGGGGGTAGTACCATTAAGCTGGACGGATGGTAGAGGTGTGGCTGATCCAGGGGCAGGCTTAAAGAGAATCTGAGTCTTACGCACATTCACCTCGAGGACAAAGTGTGCATACGCATCTGTATAGGTGTTCAGGATTACCTGTGGGTCGCGTTTTGAGTGAGCGACAAGGGTGAGGTCGTCTGCATACTGAAGTTCAGTAATGGAAGCTGCCAACACCTTTGCTCCTACCTGGAGTCGTCTTATGTTGAAAAGATCCTTCATCCGGTACTCTATGTCCACTCCGCCGGCTAAGTTGGCGCTGGCACGAGTAAGGAAGGCAGCCAAGAAAAGAAAAAGAGAGTTCGCGCCAGTAATTTTCCTTGTCTTACCCCCGTTTGAATGGGGAAGAACTCAGACTGGGTGCCATTGTGCAGGACACTGCCTTTCATGCCACCGTGGAGTTGCCTCACAATGGCGATGAATTTTGGGGGGCAACCAAACCGGCTGAGGGTCCGCCAGATGGCTTCCCTATTGACCGAGTCGAAAGCCTTGGTTAGGTCGATATATGCCATGTACAGGTCACGACGCTGTTGTCTGCACTTTTCCTGTATTTGACGGGCAGCAAAGATCATGTCAATGGTGCCACGTGATGGTCTAAAGCCACATTGAGATTCTGGGAGGAATTTTTCCGCCTTAGGTCTGTATAGGAGGACTCAGGCGATAATCTTGCCAGCTACGGACAGCAGCGAGATCCCACGATAGTTGCCACAGTCTGACCGGTCTCCCTTGTTCTTATAGATATTGACGATGGAGGCGTCTTTAAGAGCTTGAGGAATTTCCCCCTTTTCCCATTTCTTCTCCAAGAGAGAATGGAAACGGCTAGTTAGCAGAGGTCTTCCTGCTTTGTACACCTCGGCTGGGATTCCATCAGGCCCAGAGGCTTTATTATTTTTCATCTGTTTGATGGCAGTAGTTACCTCATCCAGGGATGGAGGATAGCTGAGATGGGTCAGCTCTGGATGCTGAGGGACCTGCTGGGCAGTCAGGACATCCACATCGGTGTTTCGGTTGAGCAGCGAATGGTAGTGCTCTTTCCAGCACTGACGGATGCCTTCTTTGTCATTAAATTGGGAGTTCCTTCGGATGAGCGGAGGGAGTCTGTGCCATGAGATGATTGGCCCATAAAATGTTTTAGTGGAATTGAAAATTTCGCGCATCTTGTGTTGATCTGCAAGTTTTGCGTTTCACATACTTTATTTTTAAACCAGTCGTTCTTTAGTTTGCGAAGGTCGCGTTTGGCCCCCGCTTTTCCCTGCGGAAGGTATCAGCTTTGGTCCTAGACTGAGGGTTGTTCTGCCAGTCAATTAAAGGAGCACGTTTATCATCGACGAGTACATTGATTTCCGGGTCACTTTCATCAAACCAGTCCTGGTGTATTCTTTCGACCTGACCGAGGGTTTCTCTGCAGGTTTTTGTCATGACAGTGTCGAGACTCCATTCGGCACTGGGATTTGGGTTGTTTGTTGTTGAGTTATTTATCAGTCCATGTTCGAGCTGCTCTCTGAAATCATGTGCTACTGCTGGATCCTCCAGACGCCTAGTGTTAAAACCTCTTCTGGAGGTTTGTTGCCTTCGCCGTTTTGGGGCGACGTGAAGTGAGAGCTTGGCTCTGACGAGCCGATAATCAGTGTCGCAGTGGTCTGATGAGGACATCTCGGCGCTCTCTTTCTCTGACAATGGTGTAGTCAATGAGATGCCAGTGTTTGGATTGTGGGTGTAGCCACGAACCCTTGAACTTGTCGGCCTGCCCAAACAGGGTATTGGTTTTAGTGAGGTTGTGTGCAGCACACCTGCTCAGGTTGAGTAGGCTGTTGGGATTACACTTGCCTAGTCCATTTCTCCCTATGATTCCCTGCCAAATATCAGCATGTTTACCACCTCTGCCATTGAAGTCACCAAGGAGCACAACTTATCTTCTCTGGAAATAGAGGTTAGCACTCTGTCAAGGTCGGCGTAAAGGGCCTCCTTGATGTCATCCTCTGCATCTAGTGTTCGAGTGTATGCACTGATAAAAAAGGCATGACGTGAGTGATTTAGTGGTATTCTGAGCTTCATGAAGCGCTCGTTGATCTCAACAGGCATTTCAGTCAGCCTGTGTAGGATGCGTTGACGGATGGCAAAGCCAACTCCATAAATGCGGTTTCTCTGCACAGCAGGCTTTCCCTTCCAGAAGAAGGTTTAGCCAGACCCTCGTTCTGTGAGTCGATCCTCGTCTGGGAGCCGGGACTCACTAATGGTTGCTATGTCGATGTTATATCTGGCCAGGTCTTTTGCCAATACAACAATACCCCCCTCATGACAACACTGTACTCCTCATTATAACATCCTGACACTCATGACAACATCCTATCCCTCATGACAACAATCTACCCCTCATGACAACATCTCACACACACACACACACACACACACACACACACACACACACACACACACACACACACACACACACACACACACACACACACACACACACACACACCACACACACAAACACACACACACACACACACACACACACACACACACATTGTTCAGTACAATGGCCAACATACAGTAGATAATAAAACACTTGTGTACTGCACCGGTTATTATCTCCCCTCCTTCCCTTCCCTCCATGCCACCCGCCACCCTCTTGCGTGGTAACGTTTCTCTCTACATTTACAATAAATAACTAAATATTATTTTCAACGGTATTGGTCTCATAATAAAATGTTTTTTTTTTTATTATAATGTAAGCATACTCTCACATTAGTGCTTTGTGTATAAAGTCGCCAGGCGTGATCAGTTCTACCTTGTTGGGCAGGGAGACTCCGTTACTACACGGGGCGCTATGTTGTTTAACTCAAGCTGTAAGAAGCGCTTTCTATGGGTAGAAAATCAGAACAGGACCAGAGAACTCACAGGGTTCGTGACAGTGCTTCATTCTGATTGCCGAGGTCACGGATGTTTGGAGTTCATGTAGATATCATCAAAAGATCCTTGAAACTAAGCTTTGTAGCGTAATGTCTGTTTTCACACGATATAAGCTGCTTTTGAAACAATCAAAGCATCCTCATATTAACTTTTACCAATATAGGTCCAACACCTTTCTTGAACGCTAAGAGAACATTCCCTCCTTGTTTGATTCATTCTAGTTCTAGGCCTAGCTTTGGAGAATGTTATTTAACTCTCTCTCTGGGTCTAGTAGAGTTAAATGAACGGTCTGTGAAACCAAATCACATGAGTTGGTCTCTGTAAAACTTCGCCAAATCGGTAAAGCATAAATTGTGTTTTGTGTCGATGTTAATGCGTTTTGCTCTACTTGTTAAAGTTTCACTGCCTCTTTCCTTAATATTTCTAACTCTCTGAACTTGGGTATTACTGAACAACAGACAGTAACTTTAATTATACTTTGCACCGTTAGCTAGAAGTGCCTATTCTATTCCAGAACCATTATTTAGACGTATTGGGTTCAGTGGTAAGGTCAGCCATTCAATCTTTGCAGCTCATTTATGTTCATATCAATATTTTATATCCAGGCTACCCATGTCCTCTAAAGAAGTTTGGATGTTTTAGTGATTCAGGTGTGTTTTCTTAACAAAGGTAATGCTTCCTCCAATTTATAGCTAGTTTGAAAGTACATTTTGATGTGCTTGAAATACTGTGTTCTACAGAAATAAATATCAGTGTATTTGAATTGTCACCGAACTTAAGTTAATTAGAATAATTATCCCAAACTAATTTAATCATATAATTTTAATTCCATTTTTTGGTAAGTTTATCATTCTATGACAAGGTGTACAGTACATAACTACAATGAATTTTTACACATTAACAATACATTTGTCGACTATCTTCTGCCATTGTTTTCATATTTCTACTGGTTTTATCGTTTTATGGCAGTTCTAATCTAATGCATGTCAATTTCCATGCTTCTATCACCAAAGGAAAGGTTCCTATCTTTCCTTTGCCTTATCCTTCGCACTACATAGAGTTCTGCAAAACAAAAATAAATGTGAAAGGATTCCAGTGTTTCACAAAAATTAGGATTCGCTGGCTTAGGGGATAGTTGTGCACTATCTCTGCCCCTCCAGGAGACACAACAACCCAACAGCTGGTCCGAAGAATTTCCACAGTTACGAAGATCCAATCCAATCAGAGTACCGCCCTCATATCTGAAGGTTGACGACCACAGACCTTCACTCGAAACGTTCTCGTTTTTTTTTTAACCAATCCTCCGAGGTTTTTTGGTTTTTTATCTCTCTGGGAACCCAGTTTTTAATTTCGTTCATCCACCCCAATCGCTGCCTTCCCCTGACCCTCTTACCCTCAACTTTGTCCTTTATTATTTCTGTTATTATCACTTTATCCCTAATTATATGACCAAACTATCTAATTTTTCTTTCCATGTACATTTCAAGTATTTTCTCTTGAAGTTTTTGCTAATCTTAGTCCTTGTTCATTTGTTTTCCTGTTACTGTAGCTTATTATGAGCAATCGCCTAAAACACCACATTTCAAATGCCTCCAACCTCGTTCTGGTGTCTACTGAAAGTGTCCACGAATCTGACCCATACAATAGCCCTTGCCTTATAAAACCTTTCGGCAGCCCTTTTCTGAAATTTAAGTTAATGTCTCTTTTCATCAAGTGTTTTAGATTATCAAATACTATTCTTGCGTGCCCTATTCTTGGTTTGAGTTCTTCCATACATCTACCATCACAGTTAATGTTTCTTCTCTTGTGCCATTGGGTCAACAGAGTCAAAATGGCAAGAAAATCGGACACTTAGTTCTTTAAATATCACAAATATTTTATTTAGCAAATACAAAACAAATGAGATAAGTTATAAAGAACTTAAAACAAGACACTTAAGCCTATTTAACACTATTTACAAAACTATTTACACTTTCTCAAGTAATAAGAAAATGATGACCGGAGGATGAGTACTGGTGGATGGTGATTAAACTCTGATGCAGGAAATTACAAAAAGCTCACACGAACTTTTATAATGGACATGCCATGTAAACATAACCTATTAATTATACACGAAATGTGTCAAGACACGAGATATTAGATAACACTATGAGGTACAAGACTGATATTAAAGCAAATCATAATAACACTTTTGCAACAAATAATAACCACAATCTCAAGAATATGGACATGTGCAAAACATAAATAGTTTGATATTTATGGAAATATCCTACAACAAACCTCGTGCAATATTAGTTTTCATAAACTTAAAAAAACCTTTCTTACAATAATATCAATGTTGTGTTACTATACCATATGTTTGTCTTACATACTCACAGACTGTAAAGAGGGATGAGTTTGTTACCACGCGCATCTTTATCAATGCAGTTTTTTTAATTATCCTCAGCTGACTGACTAAAAGTTAACCAGATCCTTTTCCAAAAACATTACCTACCATCTTAAGTGTATTTATTTCTCTCTCGTTTTCTCACTTGCTATTGCCTCTTCATTTTTCGTCGTCATTCCCTCTCAACGCCGCCCCTCCTTTCCTTTCATTGTGTTACTTCAAAGGCTTCATTTTTGTAAGTAACATCATATATCATATCACAGAATCCAAAATATGTAGTATTTGCAATGATGAGTGTTTTTTTTAATTATTGCTATACAAATACTGGCAAAGGCAAGTATTAATGCTAACAACCCTATCACTCATTTCCCAAGCCACACAAGAGTGCAACGCTGCCACATGAGCAAGAAAGGCTTGATAGAGGGTAACACTACACCTGAAGGCGACTGTACATTACTATCTTTACCTTACCAACTTTTACAAATCAGTTTCAAGGGGCCTTGAAAGTCTCGGCCACTCGTATGGAGAATGACCTAAACTTTCCTGCTTAATGCTCCTGATAGCATATAATACAAATAAGAACATAAGAACATAAGAAAATAAGGAGTCTGCAATAGACCGGTTGGCCTGTGCCTGGCAGCTCCTGTCGATAGTTACTACCACTCTCTATCATCCTTGAATCTATCTAGCTTCCTTTTAAGACTTTCTAGCGTTCCAGCACTTACTACAAAGTTGTTAAGCTTATTCCACTCATCCACCATCCAATTTATGAACCAGTTCCTTCCTATCTCCCTCCTAAACCTAAACTTATCCAACTTAAATCCGTTGCTCCGAGTCCAATCCTGCTCGGATATTATAAGAACTTTATTTATATCCCCTTTATTGATTCCTTTCACTCACTTAAATACTTATATCATATCTCCTTCACTCTTCGTCTTTCTAGGGAATGCAAGTTTAGTTTCTTTAACCTATCTTGATATGGAAGATTTCTAAGTCCCAGAATCATTTTCGTCATTCTTCGCTGCACCGACTCCAATGAATTGATATCCATTCTATAATAAGGGCACCAGAACTGAACCGCATAATCGAGGTGCGGCCTGACTAACGCAAGATATAGTTGCAATAAGACCTCTGCACTCTTATTACTTACACTTCTAGATATAAAACCTAATACTCTGTTTGCTTTACTTCGTACGTGAACGCACTGTTTTCTTGGCCGTAGGTCCGGGCTTATAAGTACCCCTAAGTCTCTTTCACAAGTCGACTTCTCTAGGTTGATGTTGTTAAGGCTGTATACATTTATAGTATTTGTTCTTCCAAATTTAAGTAAGCTGCACTTGCTGGTGTTGAATTTCATTTGCCATTTTTCTGACCACCCCTGCAGTTTATTTAGATCCTCCTGTAATGCATTTGCATCCTGCCCTGAATTAAACTGCCGCTCTATTTTGGTGTCATCCACAAACTTGCTTATGTCACTGCTGATCCCAGTATCTAGATCGTTTATGTAGATTATGAACAAGAGTGGGCCTAGTACTGACCCCTGGGGAACCCCGCTGGTTACACAGCCCCACTCAGATTTAACACCATATACGATGACCCTCTGCGTTCTATCGGTGAGCCATGATTTTATCCAATTTAAAACTTTCCCCTCGATATCATGAGCCTTAACTTTTCTCAGAAGCCTCTGATGCGGTTCTCTGTCAAATGCTTTGCTAAAGTCTAAGTAAATAACATCGTAATTTTCGCCATAATCTACTACCTCGAAGACTTTCCTAAAAAACGTCAGCAGATTTGTTAGACAAGATTTTCCCTTTGTAAACCCATGTTGAGAGTCGTAGATTAATTTGCTTTTCTCTAAAGGCGATCGGATGCTATTTGCTATAATTGATTCAAGAAATTTCCCCACTACTGACGTCAAACTGATCGGCCAGTAATTTGACGCTGATGCTCTGTCTCCCTTTTTGAATATGGGTACGATATTTGCCTGTTTCCACAAGTCTGGCACAACTCCCGTGTCTAATGATTTTGTAAATAAATTTACGAGGGGTCCGCTAATCTATTCCTTACACTCTTTCAAGACTCGAGGGAAAATTTCATCCAGCCCTGGGGATTTTGTTTTCTTTAGTTTATTTATCCTCTTCAGAATATCCTCTTTTCTGATAGTGATATTCTTTAATTTCTCTTCTTCCTTTCCCCTAAATATCAGTTCCACCTCTGGAATTTCCTAGCAAATTTCTTCTATGAAAACTGATAAAAAGTATCTGTTCAATGCATTGCTTATTTCACCACTGCCATTGATGACTTCCCCCCTCCCTGACTTTAAAGGCTCAACTTTGCCCTTGACCTTTGTTCTATATACCTGGAAAAATCCCTTGGGATTCGCTTTGGATTCTCTTGCTATTCTGATTTCATAGTCTCTCTTTGCTTTCCTTACACTTTTCTTTACATTCCTAGATAGTTCATTATACCTATTTCCGAGCTGCTCCTCCCCTCCCTTTAATTTCTTATAAATTCCTTTCTTCATTTCTATGTCATGTATAAGTTTTCTGGTCATCCATCTTGGCTCATTCTTATTTGACCTAATTTTTCTGTATGGTATACTTTGTTCTTGTGCTTTACGTAGTATACGAGTGAATATATTATAGTCATGATCAATTGTGGTGTCACATGTGACCTCACCTGTTCCTACCAGGGACTGACCTGACTGTTTCCAGGTGACCTCACCTAGGTACCTTCTTAACCCCTGATAATCCGCCAATCGAAAGTTTGGGACTCTGACCATATTGTCATTGTTTTTCGTTTCCCAATTTAGGGTGAACCTGATTTATCTGTGATCACTGTTCCCTAGTTCTTCCCCTACTGTGATATCTCTGATAATATTTTCTTTATTTGCTAATACTAGGTCTAATATATTGTCACCTCTAGTAGGTTCTGAAATTAATGGTTTTAAAAAATTGTCCTGTACTGCGTCTAGAAAGTCTTCAGATTCATAGTCACCTACAATGTTGTCCCAGTCAATATTTCTGAAGTTGAAATCTCCCATAATGCACAGGTTGTTATATTTTGCTGCCCTACTCATTTCCTGCCACATGGGCTGAGCTGCTTCTTTCCCAAGACAGGGGGCCTGTAAATCACTCCCATAATTAGTTTTTCTCTTCCTTCCGTGATTTCTACCCATACAGACTCGGTTCCTATTTCACCCTCTATTGAATTTTGATACAACATTTTAATGTATCCCTGAGGAAGAGTGCGACCCCATCCCCCTTCCTACCTTCCCTGTCCTTGTGAAAAAGGTTGTACCCTTCTTATATGGTACTCTGAAAAAAAAAAAATTTGCTCGCCAGATTCATCCAAGTTTCGGTGATTACTATGACGTCTACATTCTCGGTATATACAACCGCTCTCAGCAAATCTATTTTATTTCTAATGCTCCTACTGTTTGTATAGTATACATTTAAACCTACCCTTCCTTGGTTCTGTTTTACCACTTGTCCTGAGTAACCAATTTTACTTCCCAGGACCTGCTTGTTTTTTGACTCCCACTTTCCCCGACCTCTCTCTACTGGCGAAACCCCCGCCCCCCTTTGGAGTGACAATTTCACGCTCCAGGGATGCAGACAACTTCTTTACCCCTGCATGAGACAAGTGCACTCCGTCACGACTGTACAGGTAGTCGTTGCCATAGAATCGTTGCCAGTTATCAATGAATGCCCAACCATTGTTTGCACAATGTTTTTCCAGTCGGCAATTTATAGCAATTGCCCTGGACAGCCATTCACGACCAACCCCTCTTCTAGGCAAGACACCACATACTATCGGGATCCCTCCCCTATCTCTAACCTTCCCCAGCGCCTCCCTATACCTCTTGAAAAGTTCCTCACTCCTAACCTTTCCTATGTCGTTTCCTCACACACTACTGGATTGGTACCCTCCCCTGACAAAACCCTATCTATCTCTCAGCTACATGCCTATCCCAGCCCCAGGAAAACACACCCTAGTCCTACGTTTCCTATCTCAAAAAGTCCTATCTAAAATCCTCACCTGGCTGTTCCCAAGTACCACGACCTTACCACTGGGCAGGGTTTGAACAACTGCCCTTTCCTCTCCTGGCACCACACCGTCCTGCCTCTTCTCTTCCCTTCCCCGCCAGCTTCCTCCAACACCTGGTAGGGGTTACTGCACTCCACACCCTGGTCAGCTTTCCTGAGTCTGACCCTAGTCCCCTTGGAGACAACCACTCTCCACGCCTGCTCCTCCTTCGCAGGTGTCCTGCTAGGCAGGACACCTACCTGAAGGAGTTCAGTCCTGAGGGCTTCGTTCTCCCTCTTTAGAGCGTCCATCTCACTCCTCAACTGCTCCAGCTGACTTAACAGAGTAGCCAGGAGGTCGTCCTTCCCTACACTCCGCCCCTCTTCCCACACAACACCACTATCCACAGCGGCCATTTCCTCTGGTCACTAACACGAGCACATCCTTCTCCAAGCTAGATCAGGTAGCTACTGAAATGAAAAATGCCTTAATCCCAGTCTTTAGTCGTCCCCATACAATACTTGGTCAACATGTTTTTCAGCGTCTGATGGAAACGC
>NW_024713129.1:1898439-1930034 GCF_018991925.1 Homarus americanus
ACCTCTGTGGACTTGATCTCACCCTCCTCTGTATATATAACTTGTTCTGCACTTCTACTTTAGTTTGTACTCACCCCTGAAGATATGAATTACACGAAAGCGCTTGGGAACTTCGTGTTTTCTTTTTCCTTGTGTTTATCAGCATATATATATATATATATATATATATATATATATATATATATATATATATATATATATATATATATATATATATATATATATATATATATATATATACGGTATATGTGTGTGTGTGCGTTTTTTTTTTTTTCTTGGGCATTAGCCACCTGGCTCAGGTCATTTATGACGCATATCAAGGCCTGGGGCGAAAATATAATAAAACAATAATAATAATAATAATAATAATAATAATAATAATAATAATAATAATAATAATAATAATAATAATAATAATAAAATTAAAAACTAATAATAATATTAATAATAATAATAATTGTATGTAAATGAGGCAGAAAGTCAGCTCAGCTAACTAGGACTTGGTTACAGTTTTTGTGGTGCCAGATTCCTTTTCTCGTCTGGTAGTGGGCAACCCATGCCCTTGGGCGGGATTGACAATCTTCACGATTTCTTCAAGTACGAGTATGAGAACCTGGCCTATCCACCAGCAATATTATCTAATGGCAGTCTAACTTTTGGGACAAAGTCTGATCTCAGCTGCCTCGAAAACTGTTGTCACACACAAGCGACAACCCAGAGACAGATGTTATCATTATCGATGGAGCTGTCCGTTTCAACCCACGGGTACCAAGACATCTGACGACTACGCATAGAGGGTGTTTCTTCCATATGTCAACAGACAACTCCAAAGGGCTAGTCAGGTGGACATCGTGTGAGACAGTTATATAAATAACTGCTTGAAATCACAGATCAAGAAGAAACGTAGAGAGGGCATTATTATAAGAGTGAAAGGGTCAAACAGCCTACCAACAAACTGGCAGCAGTTTCTTCGGGTCGACGAAAACATGTCAGAACTCTTTGCCTTTTTGACAAGTCATGTTGGAGAGATGTGACAGACAAACAGCTAGTTACAACATGTGGACACCAATGTTTTGTGCAACTTTCCACACAATACAAATCAACTTGCTCCCTGAAACCACAAAGAAGCTCTACCACCCCCATTGACTTACCAATGAAACTCTTCAAGGAGTTCTCCCCGGAGCATGCTAAACCCCTATGCTCCATCATCAATGCTTCTCTCAGTCAAGCCAGATGCCCAGCTGACTGGAAGACCTCTTATGTATCACCAGTGCCCAAGTCAACCAGCCCACAATCCTGAAATCAGCTACGACCTATTGCAATCACCCCAATACCCAGCCTAATCTGTGAAAGTTTTGTGTTCGACTGGGCTTATGCTGATATTGCAGGAGTAGTAGACCCTCAGCAATTTGGCAACATGAAAACTTCCTCCACCACTCACTGTCTTGTCAGCTTTCTCTACTACATATACCGCCATCTCGAGAAACGAAAAACGTCTGTAGCTGTCGCCTTCATTGATTTCACTAAAGCATTCGACCTAGTCGACCACAATAAAATCATCAACAAAGCTATTGACCTCGGGCTTCGGAGAAGTCTTATACCATGGCTTACAGACTTCCTCAGTGACCGACGCCAAGCTGTACGCTTCCGAGGGGCTGTCTCCACCTTTCAGTCACTCACCTGTGGCGTCCTCCAAAGCACCAAGATGGGACCACTCTGCTTCCTTATGCTCATCAATGATGCCCTAAGAGAAATCCCTGCTCGCTGGAAATATGTCGACGACTCCACCATTGGGATCAGCGTCAACAATTCTGCTCCCAACTATAACGCCCTTCAGGATTTATTGAACAGTCTTCAAAACTGGGCCACCAACAACCATGTCACCATCAACCATACCAAGACCATGGTTATGCACATCAACCTCTCCTCCGACATTGTCCCACCTCCTTCCATTACTTTAGGTCCGAACACACTCCAGGTTGTAGATTCCACGAAGCTCCTCGGCGTCACCATAGACAACAAACTAAATTGGAAACCACACGTCAGTGAAGTTGTCAAATCCTCCAGTTTCCGTCTCCACCTCCTCCGCCGACTCAAGTCCCTCGGAGTTCCTGCACCCGAGCTCCTCAGTGTTTACACAACATTCACACTTCCCAAGCTCACCTGTGCCTCCCCCACCTGGTCTTCCTCCCTAAATGCCACACAACGTAAACACCTAGAAAAAGTGCAAAAGAGGGCATGCAAGATTATTCTCTCCCCTTCCTACTCCACATATCAAGATGCGCTCAACACACTGACCCTTTCGACTCTCACTGACCATCACCACGACTTCATCTGCAAATTTGGTAAGAAGCTTCTACACTATCCTCGACACCGGCTCCTACTACCACCTGAGATCCCTAGCCCGAGAATTGCTGTTCGACACCACAACCGCATCCAGCCCATACGTGCACGAACTGATCGCTATAAGAACAGCCCAGTCCCAACCATTGTAAAAATTATCAATAACTTGTAATAGACCAGTGTATTCACTCCCAGTAAATACTACTTCTTGCACTGTCACTATGTTGAAATGCCCTGTAGTTTGAGCTTTTCCCCCATCTAGTTATTATATATCTTATTTGTATCACTTATGTTACTTATACATTATTTATAATTCGAAACCCATTCCCCAAATATGTAACTGTATATTTTCAGCCTTCTGGCTGCCAAGCTCTTTCAATAAACCGTTAATTATTATTATGATTATTTATTAACCGTATGCTTCAGAAAATTACTCTGCTCACAATAGACACTGATCTACTCGCTCTGTCCCTAGAATTAAAGTCAAGGATCTGTGGGTAGCGTTTGGGATGGGCAAGCACTTACGGTACACCCCTGCCCATGAGATAGCCACATCACTTGGACTAGACAAATCAAAAAGCTTGCCCGTGCTCCATGCATTTTTCTAGTTGTGACACGGTGTCGTCATCATTCACAACCAAGAGGAAAATGTTTGAGTGGGGTACCTGGCAAGCTTTCGAACATGTTACCACTGCCTTTCTCGCACTGTCAGAAGCCTCAGAGGTGGTGTCACTGCAGGTGGAACGTGCAGTTTTAGAAAACTTCACCATCCAACTTTCCGATCCAATCAGCAGTAATGATGTGGCCCATTTCGAGGTGTTTGCTAAGAAAAGACGAGGCGTGTAGCAAACTCATCCCACCAAAAATGCCCCCTCACACCACATTAACCGAACAGTGTATCAAGGAGGACACTGTTGAGGTTCAGCACTGCCGGTAGCTCCGAGAATGTCATCACCTGCAGACTGGGGATGGATTGGTCCTGAAAACTGGAAGCCGTTATGGACAACACTTCCTCAGGTGAGCAAGACTTCTCGAGAACTCTTGTTATGTGAATGCCAAAAAAAAAAAGCAGAGGTGAATGCAAATGTAGGAATTCAGATCTAAAGTGATAGTGACTATGATGACTAGTATGGAAGTCAGTGAAGGAAAAGGTACAGGTTGGAAATATTTCGGGCTTATTTATATTTCAAAATGAAAGATAATTTTTATGTTGCATCATTCATGCTATCTAAGTTGGTCTATCTGACCATGAAAACATCGTGATTGACACCTCAAGTTTTCAAATATAATGTTATCATTATTGTGGTTACAGAGATGTGAATTAAAATATGTATTTCAGTATTGGCAGCGGTGAATGAAAAAGCGCAGGGTGGAAAATCTTTCGAGTTCAGTTTGCATTTCTAAATGCAGGTGTATATATGTTATTGTTTGATACATCAATCATACTGTCGAAATTGCGTTGTTTGACCATGAAAACATGGTAATTGGCACCTCAAATATATTGTTATCATATAATTATGATGGTGGTTACAAAGATGTGGATTGTTTCAGTATTGGCTGTCTTGTTTTCTGTACTGGGCCCAGATTCACTAACACTGCTGAGATACGAAGTTAGAAACTGCCGGGAGATCTGAAGTCCATACGAACTACCGCAAGAGTGATTTACTAACGGTTCGTAAATGAGTTGTGGTGTTCGTACAACTCTAGCGTTAGTCCTTAAAATGTCGACAGGTGGCGGTGGTGTGTCTTCTCTTGGCCAATCACTATGACTGATACATAACTGATTCGGAGACTTAAGCCAATCATGTCATAATTAAAATTAGACCCCGCAGGGTGCACTTGTGATTACCATCGACATCCACCCTTACCTGAACAACGAAAACTACATCAACACAGTTTACAACGCCCAACAGGGAAGCATGCTAAGTTCATGCTTGCCTTATGTCTCATGAGTTAAGGGCGTAGAAGCCTGAAGAGTCAAGGGCGTAGACGTCTGAAGAGTCAACTTGCCCCTGAATACGAATTCGCAACTTTCGATTTACATCAGGTACCTACTTTGCTGCTAGGTGAACAGGGACCCAAGGGGACTAGGAAGTGTCCAAACAATTTCCGCCGGCCCGGGAATCGAACCCGTGACATCTTGCTTGCGAGGGAAGAGCGGTACCTCTCCACCAGCGCCGCCCCCCCAGATAAACAATTGTTTACTATTGGATTGCTTTACCAAGTAATATATTAGAATCTGTTTTTACTTTTTCGGAGGACCAAGCCGTGTACAACCCCTGACTGCAACAGAAGATGCAATGACTGGTTAAATTAGTGATGTTGACATTCTGGGATGTTTGTTTTAGAACACGAGTAATTTATTTTCAATTGTAGCCTCGGAGGTGGAAGGTTAGATTAGCCAGTGGGACATTGTTACAACTGCATCGGGAAGAATTACCATATCAATTTACTGTTAATTTAGGTTAGGTTAGGTTAGGTTAGTCTATGTGCAGGAGGTAGCAGTTAATGCCTGACAAGAACTTGATGCATTAGTAGGGGACTTAGGATAGGTTTGTTTTATCTCCTTGTATTACATACAATTCAAATATATAGCAATTAATGTCTATTTTGAGTTTGTTTCAATATTTTCTTTTGCCTTACCTTGCAACTGTTATTTTAGTCATGTACAGTACAGCAATGAGAATCTTAGGGTAATTACAGTATTTCCTTTATCAATTATTATCTGCTACTGTAAACTGCATTTTTTTGTGATTCCTTTTCAAAAGCATAAGTATAGTAGGAGGAAAGAAAAAACAATATTTATTTTTATTACAATATTTTCCTGCGTACCTACTTATTAAAACAATAAAAGTGTTAAACTTCATCGTAAAATTCTGAAAGAAGGCCCTTGGTATGTGTGCCATATATGAAATGAAAAATAACCTTTCAAGGGACTCGAATTAACATACAAAATATCTTGGTATGACTAGGACCAAGTTATTATAGCAAGCTATTCTGCCAAGTATCCAAGAAGTACCCATGACTTAATTTTTGTGTGCCAACAGTAATCTAAGTAGGAGCTTTGGTAATGGATAAGTGATTTACAGACAAAATGTTCGTAGCTAAATAATAACTAACTCACTCTAAGTTCATCAAACCTAAAAAAGGGGCTAAAAATTAACAGTGATATAGCATTTTTTCTTAGAAAAATAATTATTTTCATAAGTTTTTTATCTGATACATTCAGTAGTGATGTTTTTTTTTTCGCTGCAAAATAAATGAAATGTATCTTACCCTAACATAACCTAACCTTGCCTGATCTTACCTTACCTTACCTATCCTAACCTAACCTAACTTAACCTTATTTTACCTAACCCAACCCAAGAAAGTCACAATGCACATGGCAAATAATTAAGTTCTCTAGAAAAATTTAACTGACTTTTTTTTAAATATGTCTGCAGAAAAAAATAACTTTTTAACAATCATTTATCCAATATATCTATAAATCTGTTGATGATATATAAACGTAGCTTAGGATACCAGTATTATGCATTTTAACCTTTGATTATCTTGGTAGGTAGTAGGTATTAGACAGCACGGCATAGGTGTGGTGGAGTGCCCTCCCTGATCTAAAGTGTTATTGAGGGGACATATTCGGAGTGTGGGAGCGGGAATTTCACAGTGTGTCGATGAATATCGGATGTCACCCTAAGCATTGTCACCGAAGGCTCTTTTCATCCCTTACGGCATTAATCGCAAATATTCCGTGTGTTCACCGGCGATCACCAAGCGAGTTGTGAGTGTTTGGTGGGACGGCTAGAGCAGGTGCCAGGTGCCAGTGTCGATAGGCCTACTTTGGCAGGTGTGGCATCGAGACTCTCGCCCCTATGGGGCCAAGTCTTCTACGCTTGCGGTCGCACCCCCAAAGTAACGGTCACTTCATGTAGTGACGGCTGACCAAGTGAGTATATACACTATACAGTATGTCTAACTCCTACATCGGTGTTAGGTGTGACAATTCTTGCTCCCAGTGTATCTTTCTGATGTGTGGATTGTCGCCCACAGGGGGTGGCCTACACACCCACGCGCGCACGTATGCCCCTAATACCCGGACACAGCAGTCCAGCCTGTCACTTCACCGCCCTTTACTCATAAGAACTAGTTTCTTCTTATGTATGAGACCAAAGCAGATGTCGGAGGAGGACGTAACTGTCGCCCAAGGTGCGGAACACTATGCCGGGTAACAGACATTGTTGCGTTTGTGCTAACCAGAACGAAAATTGCACTAGCTGTGATTGTGCGAGAAACAACCGACCATGTGTGGTTTGCAGGAAGGGAAACATTCGTCGGAACCCACATGGCGGGGAGCCGACACAGGAGGCCACAGTGGATTGGGTTTTATATCTAGAAGTGTAAGTAATAAGAGTGCAGAGGTCTTATTGCAACTATATCTTGCGCTAGTCAGGCTGCACCTCGATTATGCGGTTCAGTTCTGGTGCCCTTATTATAGAATGGATATCAATTCACTAGAGACAGTGCAGCGAAGAATGACGAAAATGATTCCGGGACTTAGAAACCTTCCATATCAGGATAGGTTAAAGAAACTAAACTTGCATTCCCTAGAAAGACGGAGAGTGCGTGGAGATATGATAGAAGTATTTAAGTGGGTGAAAGGAATCAATAAAGGTGATATAGATAAAGTTCTTATAATATCCGAGCAGGATAGGACTCGGAGCAACGGGTTTAAGTTGGATAAGTTTAGGTTTAGGAGGGAGATAGGAAGGAACTGGTTTACAAATAGGGTGGTGGACGAGTGGAACAAGCTTAGCAACTTTGTAGTACGTGCTAGAACGCTGGAAAGTTTCTAAAGGAGGCTGGATAGATTCATGGATGATAGAGAGTGGTAGTAACTGTCGACAGGAGCTGCCATGCACAGGCCAACCGGCCTATTGCAGACGCCTTATTTTCTTATGTTCTTATGTTCTTATGTCGCCGGGACCCAACCGCCCGATGATATCCTAAATGATAGCAGTGAATCAACTCAACCTGAAAATGTAGTACTAATAAACGCTGTTCCAATAGTAGCAGATGTCCACCAAGGAAATGATTCGGGAGATGATTCGCCTCATAACCGAGTTCACTGAGGACTGCTTCCTTGCCCCTTTAGCTCTTCAAATGCTGGCAATAATACCACATCTATTCTGTCAGAGGACACACACAAAGACTAAGCACAAAGAAAATGCAGCAGCAATGAAGAGAAAATTGACAATGTGGCAGAATGGGGCCCTTGATGATCCCCTATGTGAAGCAGGAACACTGCAGGAGTGACTAAAATTTATAGGAGACGGAAAGCAAAACACCGATGACGTTGCAAGAAAATTTGGAAACAAAACGCGTGTGAGAAAAGTGTCTTTGGCGGTAAGATCTCTCACAGAGGAATCCTCCTGTGGGGTTCTACCAATAAACAGAGAGACATTAAAACCACTGAAAGAAAAACATGCCCCTGCAAGTGAAGACGAAGGCATCAGGCTCCAGGGTGACTATATCCCACCAAATGCTGTCCTATTAGAGAAAATAACAGGAGGGATGGTGTGGAAAAAGACACTGAAAACTCAGGGAGGTGCCGGCCCTTCGGGTCTGGATGCAAACGGTTGGAGAGTCATCCTCAGCACTAACAAGTTTGGCCCCGTAGCAAGTGATCTCTGCACTGCGATTACCGTCCTTGCAAGACAGTTGGCAACCTCGTGCTGCCAACACCTCCATGATCTGACGGCCTGCAGCCTCATTCCCCTGGATAAGAATTCAGGATGTAGGTCTATAGGGGGTGGGGGAAGTGCTGAGGCGGATCATTGCAAAATGCATAATGGAGGTGGTAAAAGATGATGTCAGGGCAGCAGCAGGGAACCTACAAGTTTGTGCTGGCCACCAAGCTGGAGCTGCCATTCACGCCATGAGAACGATATTTGAGCAGCGTGATTGTAAGGCCGTTCTCCTGATGGATGCTTCAAACGCATTCAACATACTTAACCGCAAGGCCGCACTACACAACATCAAGATCAAGTGTCCAAGCTTTGCAATGTATGTTGAAAACGCCTATAGGAATCCATCAGACCTCAATATAGTAAACAACAAGGCTCTAAGAGGTGACACCACCATACAGTCAACCGAGGGAACAACACAGGGGGACCCTGTTGCAATGGCAATGTACGCAATAACCTATCCGTGCTCCAACACACAATAAAATTTGAAACAACTGAGGTCAAGCAATTGGCGTACGCTGACGACCTTACAGGGGCAGGAAAAGTGGAGGACATAAAAAAGTGGTGGGACCTGGTAACATCACGAGGTCCACAAATAGGGTACCATCCAAACGCCAGCAAGTCCTTCCTCATTGTGAAGCCAGAACATTATGAACGGGCAATGGAGGTGTTCGGTGGAAGTGAGGTCAAAATAACAAAGGATGGCCAAAGACACCTAGCGCAGTAATCGGCACAACGGACTTCAAGACCGAGTACGTAACGGGAAAGGTGAATGAGTGGGTTAGGGAAATCCAAGCTCTGTCTGAGATTGCTAACACAGAGCCACATGCGGTTTTTGCGGGATTCGCCCTTGGAGTCAAGCATCGCTGGAACTACCTGATGCGCACTATCCCTGATATCAGACCCCTCCTCCACCCTCTGGAAGAACCTATAAGCGTCAATTTCATTCCCAAATTAGTGAAACACCTTCACTTAACCCCAGCAGAAAGATCACTCCTTGCACTACCACCGAGACTGAGAGGAATGCGATTGACCAATCCAGAGGAGATTGCTGCCACCGTACATCAAAACTCAGTTAAACTCACGGCAGCCCTCACTGACCACATAATAGTTCAGAAAGCAACAGGGGAGGTGGATACCAGTGAAGTAAACAAGATTCGAAGGTCCATTACGACAGAACGACAACACGGCCAAAGTGATAAGTTGCAGCAACTGATGCTGCAAGTATCCAGAGAGTTTGAAAAAAAAAAGTAGCTATAGCACAGGAGGTGGACGCCTCGAAATGGTTAACTACGTTATCGATAAGGGCAAATGGTTTCGCTCTCAATAAACAAGAATTTACAGATGACAATGCTCTAAGGCACGGTAAGTCAGCAAAAGGTTTCCCTCCCAATGCGTGTGTGGGTCTTCCTATGACGTCAATCACGCCATGTTGTGCAAGAAAGGGGGCTTCGTATGTATGAGGCATGACGAAGTAAGGGATCTCACAGCAAATATGTTGAAGGAAATCTGCCGTGATGTCAGGGTAGAACCGACCCTCCTTCTATTGGACTGTGAGAATTTCCAACATAGGACTTCAAACACATCCAACGAAGCCCGTGTTGACGTCAGAGCTCAAGGATTTTTTATCCCATGGCTGCATGTCACCGTAACTTACCTCTCGATCCTGCACACAGGAGGAACGAGAACGACAAGATAAGGGCATACTGGGAGAGAATACAGAAAGTTGATCAATGCAGCTTCACTCCTCTACTGTTCACAACCTCTGGTGGGATGGGACCAAGTGCAAGATGCTTCTACGCCAGACTCGCGGAGGTGCTATCCGAACAGAAGCAGCGGCCCAGAAGTTATGTTACATCCTGGATGAGATGTCGACTGTCCTTCTCTCTCCTTAGGTCGGCTTTGCTCTGCCTCAGGGGAACGAGAGCATCGGCCCTAAAGCAGACAACAGTTGCAAATATTGACTATGAGGCAACACTGAATGCCACATAGATCTGCAGCTCAACTAACTCAACACAGCTAGGATAGCTACTTATATATTAGGATATTTAATTTTAAGGTAATGAGAACATAAGAACATAAGAATGGAGGAAACTGCAGCGGGCCTATTGGCCCATACTGGGAAGTCCCATTTACACCCAGCCCCTATTGCTCATATATCCATCCAACCTATGTTTGAAGCTATCCAGCATATTCGAGTAAATGATGATATTTGGAAACTTGTTCCAGCCGTCCACTACTCTATTCCCAAACCAATGTTTACCTATTTCGCGCCTAAATCTAAATTTGTCAAATTTAGAACCATTGTTATGAGTTCGCTCCTGGTTGGATAGTTTGAGTACCTCTTTAATGTCCCCTTTGTTTAGCCCTGACTTCCATTTATACACCTCGATCATGTCGCCCCTCACTCTACGTATCTCGAGGGAGTGCAAATTAAGATGCTTTAACCTGTCTCTGTACTCAAGGTTCCTAATGCCCGGGATTAGTCTTGTCATTCTCCTCTGAATTCTTTCCAAGGATTCTATATCCATTCTGTAATATGGTGACCAGAATTGAACTGCGTAATCCAAGTGAGGTCTCACAAGCACAAGATATAGTTTTAAGATGACTTCGCTAGTCATGTAACTACACTGTTAAAAAAATCTTGTAAAATTTACAGAAAATTCACTGGTTAGATTGTTGCCAAACAGTTTCTGTATAATTTTTAGAGATTCTGTATATATTTTTACATAAAATATCTGTTGAATTAACAGATTGTTGAAAGTTATTGGAAGCTCCAACAACTTGTCCCTGAATACGAATTCGCAAACTTTCAATTTACAGCAGGTACCTACTTTGCTGCTAGGTGAACAGGGACCAAGGGGACTAGGAGGATTGTCCAAACAACTTCCGCCGGCCCGGGAATCGAACCCGTGACATCTTGCTTGCGAGGCAAGAGCTATACCTCTCCACCAGAGCCCCCCCATGTGATGATGTGGCTCTCTTTGAAATAATGTAAACAACGACACAAGGTCGCCCAGTCATCAAAACATTACCGAGTTCTTCACCAGCCACCCACCACAGCCGGCCCAAGTCAGTGATAGTGATAATGATAGTGAGGATATGGACTTATATGGGCTTTGAGGGGTTTGACAAAGAGGCCCTGCAAGCCTCTGTGGTGGATAGTGATACAATTGATACAAGTGATACAGGTGAGGGCCAATAATCTGCCCTCTGCCTCGGAACCAACCCCCCATCCCCGTGTGCCCAGCCATCTTTTCTAATAATGTAAGTGTTAAAAAACCTAATATTATTGATATTTCTCTTAATTATTAATTGTGTGTGCATACCATCATAAAATTAAGAAGTTATTTTTACTACAACGTAGGTATTGTGTCTGAAAAAGTGGAGTTTGGGGGTCGGCCCTGTCTCTATTTCAATTAATCCCATATGTTATGTTGTTCACTTTATGCGTTTCTCACTATACGCAGGCCGCCGTGGGTTCAATTGACCGCGTAAAGTGAGGGTTCACTGTACAATGTTCCATTCATTGCTTTAAGTGGTGAACGATTCATGTCATTAAATTTTAATAAAACAGTGGTTCTATATTTTTTTTTTTAAGCATTTTCATTCATTCTTAAAGTATGTTGCCTCAAATTGTTTAATTTTTACTTCATTGAGTTCTTTAATAATGGTGTATAACTCAATATGTAAGGTAATTCACCTGTGAGGTTTTATGAAGACAACAAAAGGAAAGAAATATATATTTATTTTTTTTTATAAATGTGTAAAAATTATGAACATAAACAATAATTTTTCTATACATGACTGCATTTCCTGAAATTAACAGCTTATATTCTAGATATATAAAAAGAAATCTTAACTGCCATTCTTTGGACAATATTTGTAACTGACATGAAACTCTATTTCTATCTTGGGCACAAAAAGAAATGGTTCATTCCTTCTCTACAACTATTTATATTAATGCATAAAATTTAATATAAGAAACATATCCTCTATACAGTACTTTGCACAGTCTAACATATTTTATAAATACCTGTATACACAAAACAAAACTATTCTTTATCACAGGAAATAAATTCAATTTTTGAAAATCACAGCCTTCATATATATTATAAATATTCACCCCCACAAATAATTACCTGCCATACTTATGACAGCTTTTGTAAATAAAGAAAATCTTTGTCAAAATAAATACATGTATGTTTATTTCCTTCAAATAAAATTAGTTGAATATGTAAGAAATAGTAAAATTAACTTTTACTTTAAATGCCAATTTCTGAAATGTTACAACATCATTCATAAGCTATAGCCATGGCATCATATGTAGCTCCTGCTTTCCTTAAAACACTATCTAACAATTCCAAAGAATTATTAAATTTTTCAATCGATGTAATTGCAGTTTCACTTAATTTTTGTTGTAGTTTATATGTTGACATTATTTTTTTTGTTTCATTTCCTCCTCATGCTCCCTTTTCAATCTATACAAATTATATTTATGTAACTCTTCTTGTCTTTTATCACACATTTCATACACACTTGTCACCCTCCTAGTTCGCCTTGGTGTGCTCCTTGGCCGAGAACCAGATGCCCTGGACACTGAAGAAAGGTGTTGGTTGGAAGCATGAGCAGGAGGGGGTGAGGCAGGATCACTCAATAGTGAGTCAGGGGCATTGACTGCAGAGGCAGGAGCAATGATTGGTGATGCAGGAACATTGACTTATGAGACAGGAACAGAGGGTGAAATTATAGGTCGATAAACAGTACTGTAGATGAAACTGCAGTAAATTGTGCAGAAGACACAGTTGATGGCCCTGGTGTTGGAACAGGTAAAACAAGTAGATCATAGGACTGAGTAAGTGAAGCAGAAGGTACACTTGCAGAAGTCTTCCGCATGCCACGAACACTGGGTTGCTCGTGCACCTCGGCATATGCTGAAACAGTACACTGTGTCAGTACACGTGTATAAGGTAAAGGTAAAAGTGACATAAGAAAAATAACAGATAAAATATTTAGCTGTCAGCCACTGTTCCCGTTTGATTTTTAGACAGCAAAAGGAGATTGAGCAATAGGAGTTATGAATGCACAAAACTGTATAAATCAATCACTTTTCTGTAATATTCTCACCTAGCTGCACATTTTCTAAGGTATTATTTGCTCCATCTACTGGTTGAATGAAGGTCTCATAAATGTCATCAGCTATTGACAATTCTGCCCTCATCAGTGATGATGCCAAGACCATTTCTTCTGAAGCTTCCGATATTTTGTGTGGTGGACCACCACCTGTCTTTGCTAGAATTTTTCTTTGCTGTATATCTCGGCTTTTAGTTCTGAAAGAAACACAACAAAATAAATACTGTATACAGTACAAACATAAATAATTATAGCAACAGCATAGGATTACGTCCCATGTTGGAATCAGGTGTCATGACCGTGCTGATAGACTGGCCAATGAGGCATGTAAGAAAGACAATGTTGACCGCGACCTTGGCCTGTCCAATGCTGTAATTAAAAACATTCAAGTCAGAATCATGAACTCTTATCTAGAAGAAGTGAGAAATGCAGAGAGACCTGACAGTAGTAGCATTAGTAAATATGACAAATTTTGTGACAAGAGGTACCGGTATGGCCAGCATAAGGACAGAACCAGACAATGTGATGTAGTCGTGGCCAGAATTAGACTAGGATACAGACACATCTGGCAAGTTAGTAACGCTGTACCCAAACTGGAACACTCAGCATGTAAACTTTGTGATAAACCTCTAAAGCATACACTTGAACACTATATTATTGAATGTGACACTGTCAAAGACTTCAGGCCACCTGACTTATTGTATCTTGAACTATGTAATTACTACATTGAATCAGGGGTTCTTGAGGACATTCTTGCTGTTTATCCCAAATTTGCTAGCCCACACTGATTAGTCTTCAATTAGAATATGACTCCAATGTATGTGATCCACTGACCTATATATACTACTAAAGAATATGGTGTATATCCTTCTTTGTGTACGAACCTCTGTCCTGCATGGCAGTGAACAGTGACATTACCCACATGAATGTGACCTCTATACATTTATAGCTGTTAATGAATATGATGTATTTCTTTGTGTATGAACCTCTGTCCTGCGTGGCAGTGAGAAGTGATACCACCCTCAGTGTCAAGACCTGACTGAATTACTCAGAATAGGCAAACTGTACTACAAGCTTTGCCAATAAATTTGTTAAACTAAACTAACCAATGTCTATGGGCAAAGTGGATGCAGAACAGACTAATATCATTTACTGTGCATATATATGCATCACAAAATAAATATGTTAGGATTTTGAACAAATTTTACAATACAGCATTGTTTACAGAGTTTGTATATTTAATCCCTGACTTACAACTGGGTTAGGGACCCAAATCCAGGTTGTAAGTCGAAAATGCATAAATAATACATAGAAAATCTTAAATGGGTTTCTCTTTCTATTCTCAGCGCCACAACAACCTCACTTTTAAGCTGCCAACCATTTTAAAGTGAATTAAATAAAGACAATTTTGTCTGTGTACTGACGTTGTGACTCGAAAATATGTAATTTGACCAAATATTGGTACGACTGAGGCAGGTCGTAAGTGCGGGTTGTAGTAGAAGAGTAGGTAGTTAGTCTGGTAGGAGCTGTATGTATGTTTAAAAAATTTTAATTGACCATTAAAAATTGAGTAAGAAAACATGTTTATACTTTACGATGCAGATGTTCACTTACATCAGTATATCTAAAACAAATATAGAAAAAAGTTTTTAAAGTAGGCTTAAAACAGGCTAACACGTATCTACTCGGCTACAGTCATATCTGCTATAAAAATTATTATGATATGCTAGTAATGATGACTCATATGCTTCTGACAAGTCATTTGAGGTGACACTTCAGAAATTGAGCCTATACCTGTTTGAAGCTTATCTTGACGGAATAATTTGGCTTGCTAATTATGTGGGGGTACCAGCCCCACACTTGCCATTTTTTCTTGGTGCATGTCATGGTCGTAAAATATTTCCAGGCACCTAATGTAAAGCACACCAAATTTGCAGAATAATACCTGTTTCAAATAGAGTTATATGCTGTATAACTTCCTTATATGACAATGGCCACCCATTGGCAGTGAATAACTGGCACAAAAAATGGAAATAACCTAACTTTAACTAAAAAAACCTAACCTTACCTAACTTAACCTAGCTTAACTGTAACTTAACCTAACCTTTTTTTAACTTAACCTAACTTTATTTTAACCTAACCTCACTCTAACTAAATTTAAGTTAATCTAACCTAATTGTAACTTAATCTAACTTAACCTCACCAAACCTAACTTAACTTAACATAACCTTACCTTAACTTAACCTACCAAACCAAATATTAAATATGACTGATACACAATTTTTTTTCACTTAACCATAATTTTTTATCAATTTTTTTTATTTACCGATTTGTAGTGTTAAAAAAAATGTTGTAGTTATCATTTCTTGTATATAATTATTACTACAAATAAAACATGAAAATGAAGCATCAATTCTTAGTATTCCATGTTTGGTTCAAGTTATTCACTGGCAATTAAGGATTTAAAACAAGAGAATCTTGCACAGTATGGCTGAGGCAATTTTTTACTGTTCTACCCTGCATACCAGTTCCTTCATTATGAATTCATATTTTTTTTAGATATCATACACAATTTTAACCTAGCACTCTTAGGAGTAAAAATAAATCAATAGCTACACTTTCACGTATTAAACTATATGGTTAATCTTACTCAGACACCCGCATCTAATGGCATATAGGCATATATTATTTATGAAAATAAACGTAAAAAACATTTATTCTGATATATAACTCAACGAGATCATAAAAGTATATGAAGGAAGGGAAAATGGGGAGGTGAGATGGGAGCTTTCCTTCTGTCTACTTCGGTAGGAGGTGGGACTCCTCACATGAATCGTCACTTAAATACTGTAATCCTACTCAATTTAGTAACCAAATGGCAAAAAAACGTATTTTTCAATACTAAACTTAGAAATAAGCATATACTTACTTCTTTTTTATGTTGGAGCTCCTCTTGGGGTGCTTGGCTGTGCGAGGGAGTTGGTCTGGGTTGCTGGCGTTGAATGAGGCAGTAATTTCATCCCAGGCCTTTCTTTTGCTATCATTTATTTAGTTACACTACTAGTAGACATGTCCTTGACGACTGGCCTTTGCTCGATAAGGCGCAAAAGTGCTATGTGCTGGGTTACTGACAGGGCTGCAGAACACTCTCTCCTCTCCATGTTTGATAACAACCGTGCAAACATTATTGTCAAGTACTCAGATGAAAAAATTTTCTGTATTTTGTTTCGAACAGATAATAAATTTCAATTTTATAAAAAAAGATATTTTACAATATATTATTGTGCCGGTATAAAATAACAACTAAATATCTCTCTAAATCGTCTTTCTAATTATGTGAAATAATGCATTTGGCACACGTGCATGGCCAAAAAATATTTTTCCATCCGACACGATCTGCCGTGTTTACAAGCTCATGTAAGTAACTAGGAATATGGCGCTCAGCATTGGGTGGTTGCATCCCGACACACGATGCATTGTGATGATGATCGTGATCGTCATTATCGTCGTAATGACTAGGAATACGGCCCTACCGGCCAATATCTTATAGTAATCTCGGAGGTAAACTTCACCACGATTTATTCTCCTACCTATAGCCTCCTTTGTCCAATAATGTTCTTTAAATAATCATTTATCCATTTAGGGTCATTGTTGTTTGATCTGAGTTTTTTGTATGGTATGTTCTGCCTTTGTTGTGCATTAAGTAACTCATTATTTAAATTGTCGTGGAACTCGACAACCTCAGATCTCGTTATCAGGTCAATCTCAACCGGCAGGTCTCTGGGTAGGGTGAGGTCTCCCTCTGTGGGTACATTGAGTGAGGTCACCTCATGTGAGGTCATGTAGTTCACCTACAAGCGTGATACCCCCTTCCTCAACTGCCTCTTCAAACTATCAAAGTTTGCCCTTCTGAAATCTGGGACTTTAGTGGAATTTTCCTTACGGCTGTCCTGAAATTCTAACTGGAATCGAATTTCTGTGTGATGGCTGTTTGCAAGTTCGTTCCCTACCTCGACATTGCTAATGAGGTTTTCTCTGTTTGACAGAACTAAATCGAGCATATTATTACCCCGGGTGAGCTCGGTTATATGTTGACTTAGGAAACAGTCCTGGATCATTTCAAGAAAATCCTATGATTCTGAGTTACCTGTAAGGTCAGTCCAATTTATTTGGCTAAAGTTAAAGTCGCCTACTATACAGACTTTGCTCTGTATGGAAGCTCTGCGCATTTCGTCCCAAATAAGTCGCGCATTAACTCTATCAAGTTTAGGAGGTATATATATTACTCCTGTGATTAATTTTTCCCTACCATCTATTAATTCTATCCAAATTGTTTCTGTGTTCCGCTCAGTTATGATTTCCTGATTTATTTCACACTTCAGATTATCCCTGACATAGATTGCTACTCCGCCTCCTTTCCTAATATGCTTATTGGTATGGAATAATTTGTAACCTGCAATTTGGTATTCGACAGGTAACTCACGTGAGTCTAGGTTTATCCATGTTTCGGTGAATGCTATTATATCGATTTTTTCGGAACACACCAAGGCCCTAATATCATCCATTTTGTTTCTCATACTTCTACTGTTTGCGTAGTAGACATTTAAGTTAATCTTGTTCTGAGTCCTCTCTTTGTCGTTTTTAGGATTTAATTCCTTGCCTAATTTAGTTATGTCATAATTCCTAGCACTATTTCCCCGTAACCTTTCACTTTGTTTTCCCGCTCCCACTGTAGTCTCCTCCACCTCCATGCTCACAAGTTCCCCTAGCAGTTTAAAGACTTTGACATCTTTTGAACTGGTGGCGAAGGTGTGGCTATTAGGGGAGGATGGAGGCCATTTAAAAAAAAAAGGTATTAGGCAGCTACCAAATAGGGAGGTACTACCACCTGGGAAGATATTGGAAGCATAATGTGTTGTCTATGGTAGACCCTGCTGTCACATGGCATCACAAAAATTGGGACCAAGTCTCAGGTTGTTGATCTAACTTTCTGCCTCATTTACGCACATTGCAGGGTCTCAATTGTTTCACTTACTATTGACAATACAGCATACATATATCGTTTCTCACTTTTGATCTTTTTTTCATTTTTGTATTTCTCTATGGTTCTTTATTTTTATTATTATTTTTTTTATTATTATTATTATTTTTTTTTATTATTATTATTATTATTATTATTATTGTTATTATTATTATTATTATTATTATTATTATTATTATTATTATTATTATTATTATTATTATTATTATTATTATTATTATTATTATTATTATTATTTATTATTATTATTATTATTTTTATTATTATTATTATTATTATTATTATTATTATTATTATTATTATTATTATTATTATTATTATTATTATTATTATTATTATTACCATTATTATTATTATTATCATTATTATTATTTTCTTATTATTATTATTATTATTATTATTATTATTATTATTATTATTATTATTATTATTATTATTATTATTATTATTATTATTATTAAATTTTCGCCCCCCAGGCCCTGATGTGGGTCAGTGACCTGTGCCCGGGTGGGCAAATCCCCGTAAAAAAATGCATTATAAAAAAGGAAAGGTTAGGTTAGGTTTGGTAAGTTTAGGTTAAGTTAGGTAAGTCATGTTAAAGTTAGGTTAGGGTAGGTGATGTTAGGTTAGGTAAAAAGATAGGTAGGTTAGGTTAGCTAAGGTTATGTTAGGGTAAGGTACATTTAAATAATCTGGCGGCAAAAAAAAATTCACTACTGATTGTATTAAATCAAGAACCCAATATTTTTGGTATGAAAAAATGTGATGCCACAGTTCTTCAATTTTACTCTCTCTCTCTCTCTCTATAAATATAATTGTTTTGGTCGCAGGTTAAACATTGTCCTCAAGTATTACTCACTTTTTTTTTATTTTTTTTTATTGGGCACTCCCCTACATCCTTGTGTAAGGTGAAGCGCAGAAGCGTTTACAGCGCCCAACAGGAAAGCATGCTAAGTTCATGCTTGCCTTTATGTCTCACGAGTTAAGGGCATAGAAGCTTGAAGAGTTAAGGGCGTAGAAGCCTGAAGAGTCAGTGGTTTATGTCATCAAGTTATTGGAAGCTCCAACAACTCCTTGAATACGAATTCGCAACGTTCGGTTTACAACAGGTACCTACTTTACTGCTAGGTGAACAGGGACTAATGGGGGCTAGGAAGTAAGTCCAAACAACTTCCACCGGCCCGGGAATCGAACCCGTGACATCTCGCTTGCGAGGCAAGAACGGTACCGCTTCTACCACCGGTCCCCCGTATTACTCACTCATAATTCTATCTTTAATGACGCTTGAAGTACGTCTAGTAGCTCTGTGTATTTTGGTATAGGTTGTATAGTCAAGAAAACGGCCTTATTTCCGCCTTACAATAGCTTACGAAGGAAAGTCAGCCATTTTCAATCGAATTGTGGACTTAGTAAGTCTTTAGTGAATCACCACCGCAGGAGTTTATGAACCTTTAAGCAGTTACGATGTTCATAACCCGTTGGTGAATCTGGGCCCTGGAGGACATCTGTACATCTTAAGTTGTTCTACATGGAACCTTAGAAAACACTGGCCACCAAAATAGGGGTACGCAGACCGTTATAGTCATGCCCTCAGGTATAACAGGAAACTGGGGTAGAAATTAGGTTTTCCCTAACGGCTGCCATAAAATGGCCGTAATCGTTGACAGGAGACGTTTTCGAAATTTATCCACATCCCAAAATAAGCAGAACATAATCTGTAAATGTGCCAATTATATGCTTTTGTGACACAATGCATAGCTTTTGCACGTATCCCATCAGTAATATTGTGTTATCAGATTGTTCTTGATAAGCTCATAGTAACTTTGTTTTAATCTTGTATACTCTGATTAATTTATGCAATTCTGTGACGCTTCCTTTTCAATTTCATTTCATTTATATCCATGTTTTGTCATCAAGCATTAATTGTGCAAAAGAGACAATGAATTAAAGAATCATTCATTCATTCCCATGCAGGATCCATCTCAAGGTCAAGAAATCACCACCCGTGTTCTTCATCGTTATGGTTCATGTATCAAATATCATCATTTGCAAGAGCGGAAATTAAACCAAGAAACAAAACATTACGCGTGAGTATCATGTATTTATTTCTTAAATGTATATAATAAAAACCTCTAAGAAGTAACTCGACGTCATCATGCATCTGCTATATGAAGTATAATGTGTTACCTGGGTAAAGTAGATTCGAAAGTTTTAAGAAATTTCTAATATAATCCACTAAAAAGTTAATTTTTAAATAAAAATGTATTACGTTAAGAATGATCTCCAAGCAACTGAGAAATATATACGAAACTATATGAGAATGAATATATCGTTGCACTAGAAGGTGGCAACGTTGAGCTAAGTTTCTGAGCCAGTGGCCAAGCACCAAGAAGGGGAAGTGTGAGTACCACGTGACTGACTTTTGGCGGGAAAGCAGGTGCGCGTTATTCTCCCGCCATTTTGTTCACTGGGTTGGAAAATAAGTCATGTGGAGAAAATAACAAGGAACCTCCTGCACTCCTTATATTATGTTTATTGGTGAATGGTGCTGGCTACTCCGTGTTTGATCATCATAGCAGTGTTTTCTTTATATATATATATATATATATATATATATATATATATATATATATATATATATATATATATATATATATATATATATGTGTGTGTGTGTGTGTGTGTGTGTGTGTGTGTGTGTGTTAATTTGAGTTTAGTAGACCATAAGTGTGTTGTGTTGAGAGTGTGAACGAGTATATTAATAGATAGATAGGTAGACTATCTGAAGATAAACAGACATGAAGGTACAGACTCCAGTTCAAACAATGGAAGTAAAGACGACAATATATATATATATATATATATCTTTGAAAAGTTTTATTAAAATCTTACTTGGTCTTTAAGCAAACAAAACATTAATTCAGTATGATTATGATCATCTTAATTTTTCCCGCTAAAAGAATTAAGATTATTATGTGAGGAGGAAATAATTACAAAGACGCAGCTGCTAAATGTACTGTGTTTTTGTTAACTTCACCACTACCTCACCTATAATGACGCAGCCACTTTGAGGCACGGACTTTAATCCCTAATTATGTTCAAGGTAAAAATGATCCATCTAGCTTGTGAACGAACCAAGAACACCTAATAACCACCTCTTACTTAAAGAAAAACTGTGTATGTATTATTGAACAATTGTATAAGGATTTGTGATTCTAATCATGACTAATCACTCATTCGATTATACAGACAATACACAAAAGCCTAAAGGGAAGTAGAGACTCTGCTAACTTAAGCTTTTGTACATTAATTGACCTAAATTTAAATCTTCTTCTAAAAATATGCTTGTAACTTCTAATGATCTCTCTAGCATAGGATGTACTCCAGCATGTATGCGTTAGTTCAAAGTAGAATGTGCTATATACTGTACATATCCCCCGAATAAATTCAATCCTCCAGTTAGGTTAGGTTAGGTTAGGTTAGGTTAGGTTAGGTTAGGTTAGGTTAGGTTAGGTTAGGTTAGGATAAGCTAGGTTAGGTTATCAAACTCTTCGAACTCTTGGGGGAGCAGAGTCCATGCTAAGTTTCAATAAAATTTGCTCCTCACCTCAAAGATTATTGTCTTTACAGGAAAAACAAGTACGGACGTCGATGCAGCGGTGCGTGATTCCAGGTGACTGTTCTGGAGTAAATGATTACCTGATGAGCAGAAGCCATTTATATTGTTAAGGAAATGATGGAGGCTGTAAAAGAACAATATATAATGTACATTAGACGTAAATTTGTCCGAACAGGTGAACACTTTGGTTAGACTTCCTTCCGTGAGAGTGAAAACTTTATAACTTTCAACTTAGATCTCTGGTAAGAATAATCCTGTAAATACTAAACAATAACCAAAATATGGTAAATAAAGTTCGGCACTCAGATTTGCTCTGTTAAGCTGTTTGACATCATAGGAAATATTCTGTGTAATGTCCACAGAGTCAATTATAAATTGATATTATACGTGATTATATTTATATCTTGTTAATTCAAGGTTTACCCATGTTATGAGTTTCAGGAAGATAGTTTGAGGTTCCAATCCTTCACAAAAAGATGTTTGGAGCATGTAGAACAACCATGACACAATGAAACCCCACAATATTCATTAATGCTTTGTTGAAAACGACTTTCCCATCACATCTTTCTTAACTGAAAGTGTAACGTAGAAACAGCCATTTATATAAATAAAGCGATTTAAATATGATATTTTTTTCCTTTTTTGATCTGCTTAAGAAATTACAGAGCATAATATATGTAAAAATAATTTTATTGAGCCACATAAAATAAAACCATAAACTTTAGCAATTATATCTGTATTGATCAATGGTCGTGTGTCGGAGTGTCAGGAAGGGAGGGAGGGAGGGGGAGAGATGACACGGACTGTTAGTCTGTATACTGGATATGACGCACCATCAAATGGATGCAACTTTAACTGCTGGATGTAGCACAGGGTGACACAGTAATCTCAAAGTTAGTAGATACGCATAGAGATATAACTTATGTATATCAGACACGATATACACACATTCCACACGCCCATCACGCATGAATTTCTCCTGAACTGCATGAATGTGTATTATAAAACGAAATAATAAATACTGAATTCAGAAAGCATATTAGCTTTAAATTTGGAGGCTCACATCATTATTTCGAATGCAGTATTGGTAGATTGTTCACCGTTATATAAAGACGTGAAAGATACGGCCAAATAAGAACAAGAATAGGAATGCATTACAAGAAAACAATATAAGATTAAAATGTTGAAGGAAATTTGAAAGCAAACAGAGAATCAGTATTCGAGATTTGCTTGTGGACATGCACGAGAAGCCTGGGAAGGTCAAAAGGTCGGAGGAGACAGCGAGGCGGCCCGTGACGCCTCCGGAGGTGCTCACGCCGTCACGGGACATGATGCGGGTGACCCACTACCTCCCTCACACACCCATCCTCCCTCATTAACCTATTGTCATCCATCCTCCTTCACAAACCCATTCTCGCCCATCCTCCCGCATAAGCCCATCTTCACCCATCTTCCCTCATAAACCTATCCTCACCCATCCTCCCTCATAAGCCCATCCTCACACCATCCACCCACTCAAAACCATCCTAACCCTTGTCTATCATTATCACACGCCTCCTTCAGACAATCACTACCATACACACACCTCCATACATTCATCTTACATCCATAGGCTCATAATCACTCATACATCATACCTCACACCCTTCCCTCACAATATGAACTTCCTTCTCATCCCTATACTTTCTACCATCACTCACACTAAATCTACCCAATTTTCCTTCTAAATTTAACATTTTCCTTACAACTCACACTTCTCTCTTGTTAACATTTTCACTGACACTGAGTTTAGTAATATCTAATATTATAAATGTATTCTTTAAGAAACCGCATTCACCAGTGAAACAACAGTAAGAAACAACAGTAAGAGAGTTCGTCAAAGCTCCTAGTAACCTAATACTTGCCATCGAAGGATTGTTTGTCCTCTACACTAACAACCAATAAGACCTAATTCTACGTGTGTGTTATCAAAGGGTATTAAAGATAACGTTCAAGATGCTGACAACATTAAGACTTCCCGTAGTTAAATATGTACCGTCCTCTGGATCGAATTGCCGCCTCAACTCCATAGTATAAAATAGTGTCAAGTGCGCCAGCTTAAACTTCCATGTGGAAATTCTCGCTTAGTTTACAGACATACTGTGCATGATATTAATTAAGCTCGATGTAAAGTTACGAAAAGTTTTTACCGTTGACAGATCGACTTTCACTTGGACGTAAACGACAAGATTGAGTTCACTTTTGTCATTGTTGATGCTGGAGATCATTTTCCCTTCGAAAAGATATTAATTTTTATCTCTTTACTTTATCACCACCGTCATCATCGTCCTACGTCATCCCGTTATCATCATCATTCCTTCCTATAATCCGTCTTCACCATCACTTGTTCTCTTCTCTCGTAAAGTGCCATAACCTTCGGGTTGATGAGGAGTGAAATATACAGAAGCTCAATATCAGATTAATTAGTAATTAATGACAAGATCAAGTGTTCCCTATTAAGTCGTCTGATGAGGAGGGTTTCTGCGAATACATTCTCTTTTATTTCATATTTTGCCCTTTATAAACACATGGACAGAAACAATAAACTATTTTCGGGCGTTTCTGTTGAATTACCGTCACCTAAAGGAGGCACACTGCTTGCAGGCAGTATGTCACTGACAGCTAGCAAGTACAGTAAATGGTCCGACCAAACAAAACCTTGGACATTAAATGCAACTACAGGAAATTTAAGATTGAACAATCACAAAATCAAAATAGGAATACCGAAGTAATTGGTTGCTTTTAATTGTTACATTTGGCAGTTCAAATTACTGTGGTAATCTGCTTTGAATACTTTGGAATACTTCACCAAAGGTTAGGAAATTATGAACGTATTTTACCCTTTATGATTCCTATCGCAACAATCCTAGAACAGTTATTCAACCCTAAATGGTGTTCCACAGTCGCAGAAGTTACAGTGACTCTGATTGATTTTTTATTGTATTAAAGAAGAGCTAAGAATGGCAGGTAACATGCAGGTCGAACGCCAAGGTTTTCATCTATGAATTTAGAAGGACAGGTACTTTAACGTGCAATGTTCGGTGGATTTGGCATCATGTGTACCTCGTAACACTCTTCTTGCCCGCGGTGCCCACCGTTTCTCAGTGGATGTCGGTCACACTAGAATAACCCGTTATAGTGCACCCTTCTTTCCTCACACAGCCAAACTGTGGAATGCTCTGCCTTCTTCTGTTTCCATACTCTTACAATCTGTCTCACTTCAAAAAGCTGGTTTCCGGCATTTTCGTGACGTAGATTAATAGTCTTTTCCCCCAATTCATTTTTTTTTAATTTCAATAGTTTATTCCTTGATAGAGGAAGCGGGATCCTAGTGCTGTCACTAGGAACCCATGTACAATAACACCAGAAGCATCTGGCAGGTGTCACAAGTATATATAAATATTATAAAGGGGCTTACTAAAGCCTAAGGAAGGAAGGATATTCCTTTAATACATTATCAATATTATTTACATAATATCTGGCCAGTATGGGGAGGATCATCGTGTCTCCGTCAGGGGGTCGTGAAGTGGTGGTCCAGCAGGAGTCACGGAAGCGTTGTGTGAAGGGACATCTTAGGAGGTAGTGGATAAGGGTGCAGCTGTAAGGCCTTCTGCATAATGCACAAGAGCGTTGCTCAGGGGATGCGGGGATACCAATCTCCCAAGCAAAGTCATACTCAATGATGATACGGGCAGCAATCACGTCCCTTTTCCGCGACCCTTTCCCATAGGCATGCGAGAGGTCAGGAAGTTTACGGAGGACATCGTACCAGGTGGGCGGGGAGTCCAGGGGGATGGCTGCTTCCCGAGCCTCTCTCTGTTTGCGGCGAATTTGGGTCCTAAGCTGTAAAAGTGTTCGAGGAACAACGTAGTCAGGTGTGGCCTTGTTACAGTCAGTCTTGGGAAGGCCATCTGCTACCTCATTCCGCAAGATACCGACATGACTGGGTATCCATAGGAATGTCACAGGACGGCCTGCATCCTGAAGTGTGGATGTTAACCCTCGTATTCGGAGGATGAGGTCCTTATTTTCCCCTGACCCAAATGCGATCCCATCAAGAGCAGACCTGGAATCGCAACAGACAAGCAAGGGGCAGAAACCATTGGCTTCTTCCTCAGCGAGAAGGGCAACAAGGAGGGCTATCAGCTCAGCCTGAGTGGAGGATGCCCCGTCAGAAACTCTGAGAGAAAGTTTGATAGGCTCAGGGGCATCAGCACGGGAGATGTAGACACCAACCCTGGCCCTACCTGTAGCGGGGTCAACAAAGCCATCAGTGTAGAGGACGACTCTACCTGGGAACCAGTGGGCGATCCTGGAGAGGTGGTATTTGCAGAGAATAACAGGGTTCACCTGGGATTTCGGGAGCGGTCCACCGAGGGCAATCACTTCAGGTTGAAAATCCAGCCAGGCAGAGGGAGACGAACCAACAGCAAGGGTGACAACAATATCATGGAGGGTTCGTATGAGTGACCCTCGCCACTGTCTTCTAGATGGAGGTCGGCCTCGGACAGCAGGAGTCAAGTTGGCTTGGACATAGTTGCCCCGAGGATCCCGTAGAATGGAAACAGTAGTTTTTAGGTAAAACTCCTGGACACGATCCTGTAAGGGGGAAAGACCAAGTTCGGTATATAGAGAAGTAGAGAGTATCCAATGAGGAGCCCCAAGGATGATACGAGCAGCTTTCCTCTGGATATCTTCGAGGCGGTTGACAGCAGTCCGACTAATGTTGACGAGGGCAGGGGCGGCGTAGTCGACACAGGAACGGACAAAGGACTCGTATATGGTGAGAAGTACAGGGATGGTGGCACCAAGGGAACCCCTGCACATGGAAGAGAGGGGAGTGAGACGCCGAAACCATGTCTCGAAGACAGAGGACCTCAGGGATCTGACAACGTGTGCGAGTTACATACACACCCAGGTATTTTGTCGCATTAACCCAGTCCAAGGGCGTTCCTGATAAGAGAGGGGGGGAGGTACAACACGACCGTGCCACATGGCTTTTGTTTTCGCAGTTGAAAGAAGGAAACCAAGTGAATCATCCTAAGGTAGTCAGGGGCTTGGAGGAGGACATCGTCGGCATATCCTGAGTGGACAACTTCTGTCGGCCACGGGAGAGATACAATGGAGTGCATGAGAGTGTTAAACAAGGTGGATCTCAAGACTCGACCTTGAGGGGTGCCGAGGTTCATTTCTTGAACAGGAGATATAGAGCCTTCAACGTGAACCCGGGCCTGACGTCCAGTGAGGTAAGAGGCGATCCATCGAAGAAGTTTCCCTTTAACCCCTAACCGCGCAAGTTCAGCTAAAATGAGGGCAGGCTGAACCGAATCAAAGGCTCCCTTGATATCAAGGATGACGGAGACGCGGGCAGTCTGATTGCAATAAAAGGAAGCAATGGAGTGTGCTGTGCTGCGATGCTGTATAAAACCATTGACGGAGTTATGGAAGCCGCCTATGGTGGGAAGAAGGCGAAGATGGAGTATCCTCTCCATTATCTTGCAAACACAGGAAGTAAGACTAATGGGTCGATATTTCCCAGGATCTCCCGGCTTAGAGATGGGGATAATAGTGGCATTTTTCTAAATAGACGGGAGAACCCCATGTTCTTAAGACATATTGTAGAGAGCGAGCAAGCGGCCGTTAGGAATATTAGTACAGGCGTTGAGGACGGAGTAGGTTATCTGATCATCCCCAGGAGAGGTGTCTTTTCTAGAGCGACGAGCACTGTCAAGCTCGAACTGTGTGATGGGATGATCAGTGAGGGAAGGGGAGGTAAGAGCAGCAACAGGCGAGGAAACATCGATGCGAGCCTGCACTGCCTCCTGCATCGGATCTGGAAATGCCTTAGGGGAGGAAGCTCGTGCCCAGTCCTCCATTAAGGAGCAGGCAAGGGATGCTGGGTCAGGGTGGGGAGGAGGCCTCCGTCGAGTACCCGGTATAGCATTAATCCGATTCCATACATAAGAGGGTGACGACTGGAATGATAGAGACCCTGTGAAGGATAGCCAGTCCGCCTCACGAATCCGATGACGCTCCTGAGTTGCAAAGGAGCACCATTTTTTAAGTCTTCCCAGTCCTCTGGAGAGCGAGACCTCCGTATGGCAGAGTGGAGATCTCGTGTTACCTGCCGGAGATGCCTCATGGCAGGGATATGATACCAGTAGTTGTTGGCACTTCTGGGGTGACGGGGAGGGCGTGGAGGGGCAGCGCGATTGACAGTTATGCTCGGCATCAACAAAATCAGCGCTGTAAGAGTCAAGGGGCCGAGGGACAACATAGGAATCCGTCCAGGTAGAAAGGTATTGGGTAAAGGAAGGAACAGCATCTTGTGTGAGACGAAGGCGAGGGGATCGATAAGGAGCTGATGTAGGGCAGAGAAGGAGAGCCTGAGATGTGTAGTAAGAAGCAAAATGGTCACTATACAGAGCAGGCTCGGTGCAGACGGTAGGATGAAAGTAGGTATGACCGTTCAATGGTAAGCCAACATCAAGGAAACTATGGGGAAGGCGAGTAGGATCGTCAGAACAATGAAAGCGAACATCATCATCATCCCCATGAAGAAACTGTGAGAGATGTGATCCGTTAAGGGTACATGTAGTGGGGTGATCTGGAGTAAGAGTGGGATGGCGGGCATTAAAGTCGCCAAGAACAATAGTGGGAACCCCATCAAGGAGGTCGTGAAGAATCTGGGGGTCCAGAGAATCACTCTTGAAATGAACATTGCCTACACGAAGGGTCCGGTCACCAAGAGTAAGGGAGACAGAAAGTAATGCAGTCGGGGGTCCATGTGAGTCAGGTGAAGGGAGACGAACAGATGGAATGGTGTTACGCACAAGGGTAAGGAGGCCACGAACCTGCCCACGGTACCGAGGCAGGGTGTAAACAGTATAGGCAGAGAGGCGGAGTGGAGTAACATCGTCTGTGATGGTTTCCTGGAGTAGAGCGACATCTACTTGATGGGAGAGCACAAACTGGGCGAGGTCTGTCCGGCGAGGTCTAAGTCCCTGGATGTTCCATTGTAAGAAGAGGACGGAACGGCCCCCGGTGTGAGATGAGTCGGTGGGGATAGACAGGGCTCCAGAGGAGGTACCAAATTCTGTTAAGGATATTGGAGAGGGAGGAGTGGGAGAGCGAGGGATGGATCCTCCATCTCGGGAGAAGGAAGGAGGCGGGTCACCAGGGCTTGCAAAGTGTGCCCCTGTTGAGTCAGGGTGTCCAGAATGAGTTGTTGTTACCTCTGCAATGTCGCAATTGTTTTCACAAGCGAGTCGAGTTGCGCAGAAAGGAGGTTGATTTGCTTGGAGTGGCTATCCAGACGGAGAGTGATTGTTTCCATAGAACAAACTTGGTGTACCTGTGCAGGAGCTGGAGGTGGCGGCGAGGATTGGCGAGGGCCCGACTGGGCAGGTGATGGTGATAGCGAAGGAGAGGGACGGTGAGGGTTCAGGTGAGCAAGAGGTGGTGGTGCTGGTGAGAGATAGCGGGGGTCCTCATGGGCAGGAGATGGTGGTGACGGAGAGGAAAGGTGAGGGCTCAGGTGAGTAAGAGGTGGTGATGCTGGTGAGAGATAGCGGGGGTCCGGGAGGGCAGGAGGTGGTGGTGACTGTGTGGCAGGGCCGGCAACGACCTTGTTCCAAGAACGGTAGGGAGACGGAGGGAGGGGAGAAAGGATGGGTGGCAGGGGTGGTAGAGGAGAGGAGATCAATGGGAAATCCTTGGTGGATGGAAGAGGCGGTGGTGGATAGGAGTGAGGTTTGGTTGACAGGGGCTTCGTCAAAGACGAGGGCGGTGGAACAAGGTAAGTTTTTCCCGGGCGAGTGCCAGAACGCTGTGGGCAGTTGGCATTCCAGGCGTGGTGACTGCCATGGCAGTTGACAGACCGTGTAATGACTGGGATTTTGTTCTGAATTTTCGATTTGTATTACACTGTGTCGTGAGGACCTGCACAGAAACCGCAGGAGACCATCCTCGTGCACTCCCAGGTGTGGTGTTTCCACGATTGACAACGACCACAGATTTTCGGGGTTCCGATAAATCGGTCGAGAGGACAGTTGTGAATCGGTCCTACATTCACCTTCGGAGGGAGGGGGCCCACCCACCTGCCAATGAGTTCATTGGATGGACGTTTGGAGACCTGTTTGATGCGGCGCTCCATGTCGAGTAGTTGTGGAGAAGAGGGCGAAGATTGTCGATAGGGATCTTCCAGGGTACGTGGCGAACCATTACCTTGGTACGACGAGTTTCTGGGGTGATGGTGGTGAACTTCTGCATCAACTACCCCTGGGGAGTAGGAAAGCCCGCTTGAGTGAGCAGGCGTACCGTCTCGTCCATTTGTGTGGTAACTATTACGGCTGTAGGACCTTGGCGGAGGCGAAGCGTTGAGTCCTGAAGTGAAGAGCAGTGACGAAAGAGCCAGGTCGTCCGTGTGCTCAGAGGCAAGTCCCGAGGAAAGGCGAGACGACGAATGCGCGACCGGGCAGGGAGACAAAGGGAATCCCCTATGTTCATCGTCGGCAAGGGGTCGGTCATTGAAACACATGTAAGGTCACTTGGGGACCCCGACGGCAGAAGGAGGCCACCCTCTACAGCCCTAGACGGGGTGCGAGAGGGAGCCGTAGCCCCTGCTGGAGACCCTGACTCCTGAGGTTTCTGCATAACCGTCACCTACTGCAGCCGTCTCCAACGAACTGGAGCTTTTAACGGCGGGCATAGGGCACGTTAGCAACACTGCAGTCAGGTGGAGTGGTAAAGACGTAACTGCTACGTCATACTTCACATTGCGCATGCGCAAACTTAAAAAACTTCGACCAGAGGGACCGGGTGGTAGGACCAGATTTTTTTATCAAACAAAAATGACAAAATCCAAAAGATAAAAAAAAAAATAGATGCCACTATGCTGATAACTGGGTCTTACTATAGTTCTCTGCACAGATTGGGATTAGTAGACTCGCTGAATTCGTCAGAAATACGACTTTTAAGGAGTAGTCTCATACAGCCTTTGTTGACACCTACGGCACGTATGCGCATTCGTCTATTTCTCTTCTATATTCTCTTCTATTTCCAGACCCCGGTGTGGGTCGATGACCTGTGCCCGGGTGGGCCATTCCTCATAAGAAAAAAATCTTGAGTAATACACTCACCATCAACACCTGGATGGAGTGAGTTTCTATATTATTAAAGTACAGAATGTAGAACTGCTGTAGTGATCCGCCAGCCTCGGATAGTCAGAGAGCATTGAAATGATTGTCTATTTCTATCAAATAAACTTTTACTAATACTCCTGTCGACATACTTTTACCCTCCTGGAAATCAGGGTCTATAGAATACACAAGTGATGGTGGGCCCTTCGTGCCAGGTGGCGAGTCCGGTGGTACAGTATACCGAGACGTGAAAGTTCGAACGCTCGTGCTTGGCTAGCGAGCAACCGCCGTCCAGCTGAGAGCGAACAACGACATCCTTTTCCAAATGGTCGTGGTTGTTATAATCATGGTCGTGGTTGTTATAATCATGGTCGTGATTGTTATAATCATGGTCGTGGTTGTTATAATCATGATCATGGTTCTTATAATCATGGTCGTGGTTGTTATAATCATAGTCGTCGTAATGATCATAGTCGTGGTTGTTATAATCATATTCGTGGTTGTTATAATCATGGTCATGAGTGTTATAGTCATGGTCG
>NW_024713129.1:1930134-1945134 GCF_018991925.1 Homarus americanus
GGTCGTGGTTGTTCTAATCATATTATTGTTTGGTTTGTTATAATCATGGTCGTGGGTTGTTATAGTATAGTCATCGGTTGTTATAATCGCTGGTCTTAAGTTTGTTATAATCATGAATAAAGTAGTTTCGGCCCATAATCCATGGCCGTGGATTTGTTAATCATAGTCATGGTTGTTTATAAATCATGCTTTCGTGGTTGTTACTCAAAATCATGAAGATTAAAATGGTTGTTATAATCATGGTCGTGGTTGTTATAATCGCCGTTAGTGGTTGTTATAATCATAGTCGTGGTTATGATCATTTATCATCGATTATTATAATCATAGTCAATGGTTATTATAATCATGGTCGTGCGTTTGATTATAAATATTTCATTGGGTTGTTATAATCATGGTCGTTAGTTGATTACATAATCATGGTCGTGGTTATAATCATAGTCATTGGTTATTTACAGAAATCATGAAATTAAATGGTTGTTATAATCATGTTTGGCCAGTTTGTTATATTATTCATGAATTCGTGGTTGGTACATAATCATAGTCGTGGTTGTTATATATCATGTGGTCAAGTAGTTGTTGCCAGCACGCTTACTGGTCATTAAATGTTATAATGCATGGAATTAAAATTGATTCGTCGTGGTTTATTTATAAACATGGTCATTGATTTATAATCATGGTCGTGGTTGTTATAATCATGGTCCGTGGTTGTTGTCGTGGTTATTTAACCATGGTCGTCGATGTTATAATCATGGTCGTGGTTGTTATAATCATCGTCGTGGTTAGTTATAAACATGGTCGTGGTTGTTATAATCATGGTCGTGGTTGTTATAATCATGGTCGTGGTTGTTGTAATCATGGTCGTGGTCGTGATACTTAGAGTATCTAATATACTATAAGAAGGAATAGAATAAAGGTTGGAATAATTAGTTAAAGAAATATTCGCCATAAGGAGAGGTTAAAATCATTAAAAAAAATGTTATGAATCACAGATTATCATTCTAAGATAAATTATATTATGAAGAGAAGTGACCTTGATTCTGGTTAGATTAGTCATCATCTGCTTAAGTCGTCACCTGTGTTAAGTCATCATAGTCATCATCTACGTTCGACAGTTTTAGGCCCATCTCACATGACTGACCGACCATCAATGCTCTTTCCGCTTGATGGTGTTGGTTTCAATGCGTCTTATTATTTATGCTGGTGGATGTAAGACCTCCTACCCTCACTGACGCAGGTATGCTCAATTTGCTGTTATTCTTGTTTATAAATGCCTTTTAATCTGTCTCAAGTCTATCCATCCTGTCTATTGCCATCCCAACTGTCTGTTCGTCTGCGTGGTGTTTGAATGTAAGCCTGTACTCTTTGTGTCGTCAAATCTGTCTGTCTTATCCGTTGTTGGCGTGTGTCTGCCTGTTTGTCTAGTGAACCACAGTCAGTCTGCTGTCTGTCTGTCATGTTAGTTGCCATATTATCTATTTGTGCATGTATGAATCTGTCTATTTTTGTCAACCTCCTGTCTGTTTCACTGTCTATATTCACCCTGTGTCTATTGTAGTCATCTTCTCCATGCATTCCTGTTATTATCTTTTTATCCCTTCTCTTTTCCATATTTTAAGTACAGTCACCCACAGGAATAAGTATACACTGTAGCTGTAAGGTCGTCTGGTAACATTGAAACTGTGCATCCAAACGCATGATGAAACTCAGCTCCCCCACCTGTTATCTCTAACTATTTTCTGTTTCCTTCTTTATTCTTCTATTTACTCATCTTCCTTCCTTTACTAATCCAAACAACATTAAAAAAGTAGGCTAAGAAAAAAAGTGGGGGGAAGAGGAGGGAGCCGTACGATAACTGCAATCGTGGGCTGACAGCGTACAGCGAATGAGGGTGCGCCAAGTTCGTAGACTTGCATCGTTTTCCAGCGTAAATAAAATGGTTATGTAATGGCTTCCTAAAGAAACCATCGATATGGGACCAGGTTTGTTCCACTCTAAGAATTTTTTGCGCTTTTTCCACCAAGTTTGATGATAAACGATTGTGCCGTTTCGGCTGCCCAGAACAGACACACAAATGCACACGCACACACACACACACACGCCTAGCCCTATAGTATATTAGATAGTCCATTGAACTTGCTGGAAATATGCACCTGACTGCTTTGTCGGCTATCCTTGGTCAAGTTGCCTTACTGTTTACCATTTTTGTTTCTCTGTTCAAGGGGCTTATATTCCAGTCCAATGATTGTTGGTACAGTGTTGTTCAGTGTTGGGTTTGTTCTCTGTATCTGAAGCAGGTGTTGCTCATGGGTAGTTCGAATCGAGTCATAGTGAGGGGTGTAACCGTATGGCTGGTCATTTGGCTCCCTTTTTCTGACCCACTTGGTTACCTGCTACTTGTGAATATTCCATATTTGTTATTATTTTTTGTGGTTTATGGTTCCTATGGTGTTATTTGTGTTTTAAGGGCGCCTTGTGTAATCTGTTTGTCAATTACTATGTATGTACACATCTAATAGCATGTTGACCGTTACTACTAAATTAGTGAGACAAAATTCTAAATGGACTGTATTGTTGCAGCTTTTTATTTATGGTTACGTTGGTGTGAATTGTTGCACTCCTAGCCTTGTATGTCAGCAAGCCAGCTAGAACACTGCCAGCCCTAACCTCTGTGCTGTTCCTCCCGGGTCCATTATCAAGTACCCGTGTCGGTTAGGAGGATAATTGTTCCATTGTGCCTTTGTTGAGGAGAAGACACCTATTTACCACCTGTACCGTGTTGATATACAAGACCCTACGCTTCACATCTAGTGTCTGCACTCCCGACATTTGTTCTGACCGGCAGTCCGGCACTTCCATACCATGTTTATATTGCTCTGTACTGTCTTCATGTCGATTATCAGTGTAAATACTTGGAAATAGACATCTTTTGTTACAAATGTCCATAATCTTGTTCAATATCCTTGGTAAAAGCGAAAGAGTTCCACCGAACAGTAATTTTTAAAAGAAGCAGAGGGCGAAAAACATCTAAGCCCTCGACAACCTGCACTCTCACGGCCCACAGGAAACTGTATAATCCCACGGCCTACGTGCACTGTATACCTACATTAACTACAGTACAGTAGGCCTACATTCATGCTGATTTTACATCACAGTGGGAGGAAACATATATGAAAAGGGAGAGGGAGAATACACATATGGTAAGGGTGCGAGAGGATACACACATGGTAAGGGGGCGGAAAGATACACACATGGTAAGGGTGCGGTAGGATACACACTTGGTAAAGTGGGCGGGAGGATACACACATGGTAAAGGGATCGGGAGGATACACACATGGCAAGGAACTGGAAGATTCATACAATGAGAAAGGATGGAAGGCCACACATATGGTTTGGGAATGGTGGCAAGACACCCACACACACACACACACACACACGTACACAGTTGTGAATTTTCAGATAATAGTAATATATGTGTTAGTTTGTTAGTAGTTGTGAGTGTTGTGTTATTTGCTGGGTGTAAGAGAGATGGATATGATAGGAAATTCATAATGTAGATAAAGGTGTGTGTAAATGACTATCCTCGTCACAACAACCACCCCACCCTATACGCTTCCTCACATGACCCGAGTGTGGGGATGAAGATAGTGGGCGGCCAGGCGTTTAGTAGGTGGTGTGCTCCGCCCACTGCTAAGAATGGGCTGAGGGTGGGTGATCTTGTACCTGTTGGTCCTCCGCACCCTGATTCATAAATGACACACCTGCTAGTCTGTCACCCCCTCACCTGTTTAGGTCCTTGGCGTGTGTGAGTCTCGACTTAGTTTTGCCTCTTCATTCTCAGACAAAATTTGAACGTTGATTTTCAAATTAAAATGAAGTCAACTTGATGAAGCTAATGGGGGTTTTAAATTATGCTAATATGAATAATGTGTGTGAGTGTGTCTTTCATCGCATAAACTGCAGCAATTCTAACACGACGTTTCTGCCACTGCTTCCAGAATTATTCTTTCGGGTCAATAATGTTGAATGTTAGGAACTGATCCTCACCCTTGACTGATGAGAGTTTAGCATTCGTCTTTTGGGATCTTACTCGTGTTTATAAAGGCAAAATATGTAGGACGGAGCCTTCATGACGCTTACGCCTTAGTAAAGGAAGATCTTCTGTCCAGGAGTATTTATTATTTTTTTAAGATTTGCCCAACGAGGAGGCTAGCATATTAGTTTATTGGGCACCCTCTCGTGTCTTGTGCAAGGCGAAGCGCAAAGGCGTTTACAGCGCCCAACTCGGAAGCATACGGAGTTCTTGTTTCCCTTCTTGGCTCATGCATTTTAGAGCTTTTTTTTTTTTACTGGGATTAGCCCACCCGGGCACAGGTCTCTTTACCACATGATAATGATAATGATAATTCATAATAAATATAATTTATAAAAAATAAAAATAAAGTAATGAAATAATAATAATAATAATAGTAATAATAATAATAATACTAATAATAATAATAATAATAATAATAATGATAATAATAATAATAATAATAATAATAATAATAATAATAATAATAATAATAATAATAATAATAATAATAATAATAATAATAATAATAATAATAATAATAATAATAATAATAATAAAGAGTGAGAAACAATATATGTATGTGTTATCAAAGTAAGAGAAACAATTGAGACCCTGCAATTGTGTGTAAATGAGGTAGAAAGTCAGATCAACAATCTGGGACTTGGACACAATTTTCGTGATGCCATATGGCAGCAGGGTCTACCATTAGACAATACATAATGCTTCCAATATCTTCCCAGGCGGTAGTACTTCCCTGTTTGGTAGCTGCCTACTACCTACTACCTGTGCCTGAAGGGCCGTGGATTATGTCGGCAAGTTACATAAAGTGATAAGATGAGTGTGTGGGGAAGGAAATCCCGATACACTACATCTGCTTATGGCAAGGCGTAGCAAGTCCCTAACAAGTCAAGTGCCAGGCCTGTCTGAAGGAGGAGGGATATTTGGTCAGGAGGAAGGGGTGTTGGTGACGGCTGGGGGCTGTGCTGAGGTAGGATAGGCACGGTGGGGGAGGGAGTAATAGCAGTGAGTCCCATGCTGAGGCCACCAACGATGACCTCCACACACTGGGTAACCTCAGTTGACAGGGATATGATCTTTGTAATGACTATCCTATGTGAAGAGTGATTATAAAAGAAAGGCTCTCTCCTGCAGCTTAACTCGATCCAGGACAAGTACCGGGTTCAAAAAAAAAAAGCACAAATTAAAGTCTGGCTGCTTGAGAGATATTTCTGTTCCTCTATTTATAAATCCAGGGAAATATGCATGAATAAATGAATGAGTGTGGGGTCACGAATCAGTCAATCAGCAATGGGTCATGAATAAATGAGTCAGTAATGCGTCATAAATGAATCAGTTTGCGGTCAGTGCAGATCATCTGAGAGTCGCCAATATTGATTATATCGGGACATGAGTTAGGAGGATGATGGCGGTGGTGAGCAGGCAGAGAGACAGAGAGACGACCAAGTAGGCAGTTAGACATGTAAACATCCAGTTAGTAGAGCAGACAGACAGACAGTCAAGAACACAGACAATCAGTCTTGCAGACAGCCTAGAAGACAGACGACCAAGATATCAGATAGTCACTAGGACAGTCAGTCACGTAAACAGAAAGTCAATGAAACTGATTCTGTGTTTGTGTGTGTGTGTGTGTGTGTGTGTACAGCATAATTGTAATGCGTCTAGTGTGGCAGCATTATGTTAGTGTTACGATGTAACCACTGCCTGCTTCCTCTTCATTTCAGCAACCTTGCGTAAGTCTTTCCCTGCCAGTACGCAGCCTCTTTACCATCAAGCCTCTGCTGTGCCTCCTCGTGGCACCACACGGTAACTGGTTACCTCGGAGGTCTGAGGCTAGACCAGTAAGGGATCTCGGAGTAGCAGTGGGCCCTAAATGGATGGTGCTTAGTCCCACTGGCATGTGAACACGTCCTGGCGTCTACCAACCACTGTCCCGTTGCCTTGCGGATTAACCTTGGGAGTAAACCCCAAACGAAAAATCTGCTGTGTAGCCCCGCATCAGGCAGACATCCTTACAGAGCTCCAACAAGACCCCAATGGCAGTATAGGCGGAAGAGGTAACCAACATGGAAACCCAACAACTACACCAGCGCATGAAGACAACGCAAGGTGGCCAGGCTACTAAGGCGAAACACAACAAACTGGGTTTTGGGTAGTCCATCCATTGCAACTCTCCCTCTCTCCAGTCGTTGCAACTAATTGCACCACTGGATCAGGAAAAGGGAGATCCAAGATATGTGGATGCAGCCTGCACTCTTGCCTCACTACATAAATCAACTCAGGTGCAGCCATCATCCAGCTCATCACACTTATCATCATCATCAAAACCCCTATACCCCCAAAGGTCCTATGACTGCCAGGAGTCTCTAGTCACAACTCTGCACACGGGCAGCATTGATAAGAGGGTCGTTTATACACTGGGATCTAGGAAACAGTGCAATCTGGTCCTGTCTGTGTGACTGAGCAACCCTTACGAGGAGCCACTCTGCTCACACCAGATGGGGAGAGGACAAGAAAAAGTACCCTAAATATAGCCTGTCTAAAAAATCAACCTGACTGAGACACCGCACCAAGTAAGGTCATCCTAATGCGGTCAATAACATATTCATAATCACAGATCAAAGCAAAAATAAACTATACAACCACTTATGGACGCTGTGTAAAAGGTCAGGACCCTTCTGGATACTGGCACAAATAAACTTCCTGAAAGAGGAATCTCCCTTGTGGCAAAAGAGCTGTTTAGGTATAACATCGATATAGCAGCCATTAGTGAACCCCGACTTCCAGACAAGGGTCGAATTCACAGAACAGGGGTCCGGCTATACCTTCTTCTAGAAGGGTAAGCCTGCTGGGGAGGGGAACTGTATTTAAGGAGTTGGCTTTGCATTCGCCAATCCATCTTACATAGGCTAACTGAAATGCCTGTTGGGATCAACGAGAACCGCATGACGCTCCGAGTCCCACTGAATCACTCATGTCATGCCTTCTTCATCAGTGCATACGCCCCAACACTGGATGCAGAGGCCTTTTACACCGACCTTGACAGAGTGCTAACCTCTATCCCCAGAGAAGATAAGGTTGTGTTTCTAGGTGATTTCAATACCAGAGTTAGCAGAGATGCTGACATATGGCAGGGAACTATAGGGAGAAACAGCATATGCGGCAAGTGTAATCCCTCCTCAGCAAGTGTGCTAAACACAACCTCACTATCACCATCACCTTGTTTAGGCAGGTCGATAAGTTCAAGGGTTCATGGCAACACCTACGTTCCAACCATTAGAATCTCATTGACTACATCATTGTCATAGAAAGAGAACGCCGAGATGTCCTCATCACTCGGGTCATGCGTGGCTCAGACCACAGTGACACAGAACATCGTCTCGTCAGAGCCAAACTCTCCCTTCACGTCGCCCCAAATTGGCGAAGGCAACAAGCCTCCAGAAGGGGCTTTAACGCCAAGCGACTGGAGGATACAGCGGTAGTACATGCTTTCAGAGAGCAGCTCGACGAGGGGCTGATAAACAACTCAACAACAAACAACCAAAATCCTAGTGCCGAATTGGGTCCAATCAAAGCTGCCATCACAAAAACCTGCAACGAGACACTCGGCCAGATCAAATCAGGATTCGTTATATGAAATCGACCCCGAAATTGAAGAACTTTTCCAGAGTGAGCGTTCTGCTCTCACTGACTGGCAGAACAACCCAAAGTCTCGGAGAAAGAGGCTGTCCAGAGCGAACTTTCCAAACTAATGAACGATTGGTAGAAAAATTTAGCTCGTGAAAGGCAAAGATTTGCGGATCAACACAAGATGCATAAATTTTTCAATTCCACTAAAATGATGGCCCAACTACTCATAATATGCTCCCCCTCCCCCCCACCACCTCCGCCCATTCGACGGTAACTCCCTAATTACCATTCGCAGCTCAACCAAAACACTGATGTGGATGTCTTAACTACCCAGCAGGTTCCTATGCACCCAGAGCTGACCCACCTCAGCTATTCTCCATCCCTGGATGAGGTAGCTACTGCCATCAAGCAGATGAAAAATAAAAAAGCCACAGAGCCTGATGGAATCCACCAGCCGATGTGTATAAAGCAGGGGAACCTTTGCTTAACAGCAGTCTCCAGTCTCTCTCCTGGAGAATATATGAAAAAAGGAGGAAATCCCCCTAGATCTTAAAGATGCCTCGATCATCAATATTTATAAGAACAAAGGAGACCGGCCAGACTGTGGCAACTCCCACTGGATCTCACTGCTGTCCGTAGCTGTCAAGATTATCGCCTGAGTCCTCTTATACAGACTACTTCCTGAGGCGGAAAATTTCCTCCCAGAATCTCAACATGACTTTGACCATCAGGTGGCATCACTGACATGATCGTTGTTGCCCACCAGATATAGGAAAAGTGCAGAGAACGGCGTCATCGACCTAACCAAGGCCTTCGACTTGGTCAACAGGGAAGCCCTCTGGTGGACCTTCAGCTGTTTTGGCTCCCCCCCAAAATTCATCGCCATTATGAGACAACTCCACGATGGCATGAACGGCAGTGTCCTGAACAATAGCACCCAGTCTGAGCTCTTCCCCATCCAAATAGGGTTAAAACAAGGCTGCCTTCCTTACTCGTCCCAGTGCCAATTTAGGGTCTTTTCAAAGTAAGATTAATCCAGGGAGGAACAAAGGTGTCGGCAGCTTCCATTAATAATAATAATAATAATAATAATAATAATAATAATAATAATAATAATAATAATAACAATAATAATAATAATGATAATAATAATTATAATAATAATAATAATAATAATAATAATGATAATGATAATGATAATGATAATGATAATGATAATGATAATGATAATGATAATGATAATAATTAACGGTTTATTGAAAAAGTCGGCAGCCCGAAGGCTGAAAATATACATTGGAAAAAATTACTTATTACATACAAAGACAAGGGGTGGGTGGGTCGTTTAACAAAAGCTTTCATTACTGAAAGGAGAAGGAACATGAATTGAACATACAAATTATTATAGTTTACAGTTGATGGCCCCTGCCTGGACTGGTCATGGAGACACCAGGTGGTGTGGTGTTCACGTGGTGCAGTAACTCGTCCTCGGGTGTTGATATGAAGGACCTCACGTGGCCATGGGGACACCGGGTGGTGTGGTGTTCACGTGGTGCAGTAACTCGTCCTCGGGTGTTAATATGAAGGACCTCAGTGGTCATGGGGACACCAGGTGGTGTGGGGTGGTGTCACAGTACCCCACCCTACTGGGTGGTGTTGTGTTATTTCGAAGTCAGGTGTGAAGCAGACCCACTGTTGTTCTCAGGGTGGACTGATTAGCACCTCCTTGTCAGAAGATGGCGGTCAGTTCCCAAGAGTGCTTATCTCACTGGTGGGTCACTGTTCTCACTGGTACTGTCTTGTCTGAATTCACTGGCTTAAACACCGTTCATCACTGTTCAACACTGGTCCCACTTCTTTCCGAAACGAAATTGTCACTTTTGATTATGTTGAAATCCCGGTGGTGAGAATGGGTCGGGGAGAGGGACTTGGGGAATGGGCCGAACATTGGCCAAGGGGGGCCACTGCTGACGGGAGCAGCACCTCAATAGGTCTTGACCCTACTGAGCTTCAGTATGCAGACAACCTCACCCTTGTCGCTCACACTGAACGCAACCTACAGGAAAACCTGATCACCTAAGCAGATGCGTGTGCACCCTTCGGCCTTGAGGTGAATGTACATAAGACTCAGGTTCTCTTTCAGCCTGCCCCTGGTTCAGCCACACCCCCACCATCCATCCAGCTCAACGGTACTACCCTCTCTAATGTAACCCACTTTCATTATCTCGGCTCCCACCTGTCCACCACAGCAGACATCGTTAAAGAGATTCAACATCAGATCATATGTGCATCTCGAGCCTTTGGCAGAGTCTGTACCTGTGTCTTCAGCTGTTGGAAGCTGAAATTATCTACAAAGTTGCACGATTATCGAGCAGTGGTCCTCCCCACCCTGCTATATGGAAGCAAGACATGGGTCACATATAGGAGGCACCTCAAGGTGCTTGAAAACTTTCACCAACTTAGTCTACGATCCATCCTCCGAGTTTGCTGGGAAGACAAGAGAACAAATGCCAGTATTATTGCTGACACCAACTGTATATAGGAGCATCGGGGCTACCATTATCCATGAACAACTACGTTGAATTGGCCATGTTACCCGCATAGACGACAGTAAACTGCCAAAGCAGCTACTTTACAGTCACCTAACGAAGAGTAAACGTAACGCTGACGCCCCTCCACATGTGCAACATCTGTGAACGACCCTGACGGTCCCGTATCGGCCTCTTTAGTCACCTTAAAACTCATCAACGAAGGTGACATCCTTAATAACTCATATCATTGTCTCATAGCTGGATTATCGCCATACTCGATTCCGAGTGACAGCAAAGTAGTAGTAGTAGTGTGTGTGTGTGTGTGTGTGTGTGTGTTTGAAAATTGAAAAGTTCTGAAAAAGTTCTGCAGCCTGAAGGCTGAAAATATACACTGGACATAAATGACTAATTACATACATTGACATTGGTGGTTTAACAAAAGCCTTCATTAGAGAAAGGTAAAGGAACATACAGTGAACATACAGATTAATGTTTACAGCGGAGGTCACGTAGATCTTTTGCGCTGGGGAATGAACAGCAGGCACGTAGTGTAGTAACTCTCTCACAGATGGCGTTATGAGGGGCATCACGTGGAGTAGTAGTTCCCTCACAGGTGGTGTTATGAGGGGCTTGACATAGTGTAGTAATTCCCTCACAGATTGTGTTATGAGGGGCCTGATGATGTAGTAATTCCCTCACAGATGGTGTATGAGTGGCCTGATGTGGTGTAATAATTCCCTCACAGATGGTGTAATGAGGGGCATCACATGGTGTAGTAATTCCCTCACGGATGGTTTTATGAGGGGCGTCACGTCGTGTAGTAATTCCCTCACAGATGGTGTTTTGAGGAACCTCACACGATGCCGTAGCAACTCATTCACTACGTGGTGTCGTAGCATCACGTGGTCTGGTGTCAAAGGACCTCACTCACTTAAGTGAGTGAGGTGTGGTCCCAGGCCTTCCTATCGTGGACGGATTAACACATAGCTGATGTTGTGGAGTCTCAGGGGCAATTAATTATCAATGGGTACCTGGGACCTCACTGTGTGAAGGTTAGCTTGGGTAAGGCTCAGCTGTTACTGTCGAGTTGTTTTTCACTGACTTAAGCACTGTTCACCACTATTCAACACTGGTTCCATTCCTTTCCTAAATGAAATAGTAACTTCTGGCTAGAACTTGTTGATATTCCGGTGGGGAGGAGGGGTTCAGGGGAGGGAGTTGGTATGGGCCAACATAACAGTTGACGTGGCTGCTGCCAGAGCAGCGCCAGGTACATCCTGACCCTTCGGTGGTCAAGGATGAAGTGAAGTGTGTGTGTGTGTGTGTGTGTAATAATAATAAAAATAATAATAATTAACGGTTTATTGAAAAAGTTCTGCAGCCCGAAGGCTGAAAATATACATTGGGCATAAATGACTTATTACATACATTGGTGGTTTAACAAAAGCCTTCATTAGAGAAAGGTGAAGGAACATACAGTGAACATACAGATTAATGTAGGTGTTGAACAGCAAACACGTAGTGTAGTAACTCCCTCCCAGATGGTGTTAGGAGGGACCTCACGTGGTGTAGTAGTTCCCTCACAGATGGTGTTATGAGGGGCTTCCCCCTCACAGATGGTGTTATGAGGGGCCTCACGTGGTGTAGTAATTCCCTCACAGATGGTGTTATGAGGGGCCTCACGTGGTGTAGTAATTCCCTCACAGATGGTGTTATGAGGGGCCTCACGTGGTGTAGGAATTCCCTCACAGATGGTGTTATCAATGAGATGGTGTTATGAGGCCTCACGTGGTGTAGTAATTCCCTCACAGATGGTGTTATGAGGGGCCTCACGTGGTGTAGTAATTCCCTCACAGATGGTGTTATGAGGGGCCTCACGTGGTGTAGTAGTTCCCTCACAGACAGTGTTCTATGAGTGAGGTGTGGTCCCAGGCCTTCCTATCGTAGACGGATTAACACATCGCTGGTTGTTGGGTCGGGCCGTTATCACTGGGTACCTGGGACCTCACTGTGTGAAGGTCAACTTGGGTACCACTGTTACTGTTGAGTTGTTCTCACTGACTTAAGCACTGTTCACCACTGTTCACCTCTGTTTAACACTGGTTCCATTCCTTTCCTAAATGAAATAGTAACTTCTGGCATGAACTTGTTGATATTCCGGTGGGGAGGAGGGTTCAGGGGAGGGAGTTGGTATGGGCCAACTTAACAGTTGACCTGGCTGCTCCGAGAGGAGCATCATTTTTTTTTTTTTTTTATTTATTCACTTATCTATATTTAAAATTAACTTGACATACGTCATGTTTCATAGGTTCACAGATTTTTACTTTAAGGAAGTCAACACTAAAAGAGTATATAAGCCATTTAGAATTACGAGTACGATCAGTGTTGATTTATGGATATGGACATGGATTATGGTTACTGGATACAGAAAATTATACAAACACTTTGTACTAGTCAAAGAATGCAAGAGAGATAAGCTATTAGATGTAAAATCTAGTCTCAGGAAAAGAAAGAAATAGGTGAGAAATCTCAAATCGAAAAGCGAGACACTGCTGTAAGGACAATGAGACAGAGGTTGCGGTAAAAAGAACCTGTTGCAAGAAAAACATATCAGCATTAGATCAAAGTGATTGTTAAATGGATCCCCACGAGATGAGAAAGGACACAGAAAAAGGTCACTTAACAGGTTAAATGAAATTCAGCGGACAGGAAAGACTGGCGTCCAATAGCAGATAATAATGAAGAGGATGATGATGACGATGGAGATTATAATATGTGGTAATATGTAATATACTCTCTAAAAAAAGTTTGAGGTTTTTAAAGCTTAACAAATCTCACCCTTTATATTTATAATATACTTAGAGTACATTCTCCTTGCGCTTGTGTCACCTCTAGGTGACTAGTTTCGTTTTTTTTTCAGATTTGACCCGCGAGAGGGCTAATTTAATGAGCACCCTCTTGCATCCTGTGGAAGGCGAAACAAAAACGCTTACAGCGCCCAACAGGGAAGGATGCAGAGTTAATGCTAGTCTTTTGACAGACCGAGTATTGTACGCTGACCTAATAATAATAATATTATTATTATTAATTAACGGTTTATTGAAGGAGCATGGCAGCCGAAAGACTGAAAATATATAGTTACATAATTGGGGAATGGGTCTCTTGGTTTATAAATAAATATACAAGTAACATAAGTGATACAAATATGATATATAATTACTAGGTGGGGAGAAGCTCAAACTAAAGGGCATTTCAACATAGTGACAGTGCAAAAAGTAAGATTGACTGGGAGTGGATACACTTGTTAATTACAAGTTATTGATAATTTTTACAATGGTTGGGACCGGGCTGTTCTTATAGCGATCAGTTCGTGCTCGTATAGGCTGGATGCGGTTGTGGTGTCGAACAGCAATTCTCGGACGAGGGATCTCGGGTGTAGTACAAGCCGGTGTCGAGGATGGTGCCGAAGCTTCTCAACAAATTTGCAGATGAGGTCGCGGTGATGGTCAGAGTCGAGAGGGTCAGTGTGTTGAGCGCTTCTTGATATGTGGAGTAGGAAGGGGAGAGAATAATCTTGCATGCCCTCTTTTGCAATTTTTTAGGTGTTAGGTGTTTACGTTGTGTGGTATTTAGGGAGGAAGACCAGTTAGAGGAGGCATAGGTGAGTTTGGGAAGTATGATTGTTGAGAAAACACTGAAGAGCTCGGGCGCAGGAACTCCGAGGGACTTGAGTCGGCGGAGGAGGTGGAGGCAGAAACCGAAGGATTTGACAACTTCACTGACATGTGGTTTCCAATTTAGTTTGTTGTCTATGGTGACGCAGAGGAGCTTAGTAGAATCTACAACCTGGAGTGTGTTGGGACCTAAAGTAATGGAAAGGGGTGGGACAACGTCGGAGGAGAGGTTGGTGTGCATAACCATGGTATTGGTATGGTTGGTGGTGATATGGTTGTTGGTGGCCCAGTTTTGGAGACTGTTCTATAAATCCTGAAGGGCGGTATAGTCGGGAGCAGAATTGTTGACACTGATCCCAATGGTGGAGTCGTCGACATATTTCCAGCGAGCAGGGGTTTCTCTTCGGGCATCATTGATAAGCATAAGGAAGCATACTGGTCCCATCTTGGTGCCTTGGGGGACGCCACAGGTGAGTGACTGAAAGGTGGAGACAGCCCCTCGGAAGCGAAAAGCTTGGCGTCGGTTACTGAGGAAGTCTGTAATCCATGGTATAAGACTTCGAAACCCGAAGTCGATAGCTTTGTTGATGATTAAATTGTGGTCGACTAGGTCAAATGCCTTGGTGAAGTCAATGAAGGCGACAGCTACAGACGTTTTTCGTTTTTCCAAATGGCGGTATATGTAGTCGAGAAAGCTGACAAGACAGTGAGTGGTGGAGGAAGTTTTCATATTACAAAATTGCTGAGAATCTTCGGCGCCTGCAATATCAGCATAAGCCCAATCAAACACAAAACTTTCACAGATTAAGCTGGGTATTGGGGTGATTGCAATGGGTCGTAGCTGATTTAAGGATTGTGGGCTGGTTGACTTGGGCACTGGTGACACATATGGAATGTTCCAGTCAGCTGGGCATCTGGCTTAACTGAGGGAAGTATTGGTGATGGAGCAGAGGGGTTTAGCTAGCTCTGGGGAGAACTCCCTGAAGAGTTTCATTGGTAAGTTTATGGGGGTGGTGGAGTTTTTTAACTTCAGTTTGTCCAGACGTTTTGCTACTTCAAATTCTTCTACTAAGTCAGT
>NW_024713129.1:1952634-2041447 GCF_018991925.1 Homarus americanus
TCTTGAATAAAGACGAAAGCAAAGGAGCTCCAGAGTTTCCCTTTTCCTGTGTGGTTTTTAATATATATATATATATATATATATATATATATATATATATATATATATATATATATATATATATATATATATATATATATATATATATATATATATATATATATATATATATATATATATGAAGCAACGATACCAAAATATCACCTCCAAAGCCTGACACACACACACACACAGTTTTACTCTCCACCACCAGGTACAACATGATTATTGAGGCTGGACGGAAGCAGAGAGCTTGTACCACTACCATAATGAGCTCCTGTGCGGAAGTGTGGAGTGGGTCAAGGAGGAGCACCGCCCGGCCTGCATCTGCCCCTCGACAAGAAACTATCCTCCCCACCCACCATCTCCCCCTCCCACCTGGCAACCACCACCCATCGAGGAAAAGAGGTTTTTGTGTGTTAGAGAGTATAATTGTGGTGGTACTTGGGCGCCCTTCACTGCAAGGTTAATGTAATCTTGTTGTAATAATTGTATTGTTGGTGTTATTTGCCTTACGCGCGAGTGTCGCATAATGACGGTGTCATCTGAGTAACTCACTCCTTTAAGCAACATTAATATAATTATATCACTCGACGTATCGTTCACGGTGATAGCTGTATAATAATAATAATAATAATAATAATAATAATAATAATAATAATAATAATAATAATAATAATAATAATAATAATAATAATAATAATAATAATGTCACTAAAAAAAAGTAACAAAAAAGTAACTCGTTTACCTCAATTCGGACACCACACACTGAACATGTATACCTCCCAACAGTCTCAATGATCTCCAGGTATTCACATTCTTATGTCATTTTTAATCGATTTTTAACATTAATGAAAGTTTTTGGTATTCACCTTCACATGGGAGATACCAATATACTGAGCATACGCTAAATATAGAAGCCATCCACAATACGAGGTTAGAGTTATCACACAGAACAAAAGATTAGCCGGCTGCCGTTGTTGTTGTAGTGTCCGAGGAACTAACTGTATCTATAATGTAACTAAATCTTTGACCATGACAATAATAATAGAAGCTTGACATCTCTCTCTATCTCTCTCTCATGATACTTCTCTATGACAATCTTTCCCTTTCATGACACTCTCTCCCTCGTTCATGACACTCGTCCTCTCCCTCTCATGACACCCTTTCTCTCTCTCACATGAAACCCTGTCCTTCCATTTCATGACAATCCCTCTCTCACCTCTCATGATCCTCCCTCTCATGATACTCTCTCTCCCAAATTAAATTTTCTCTCCCTCCCATGACACTCCATCCCTCCCTCTTATGACACTCCCTCTCTCCCTCTTATGACACTCTTTCTCTCCCACTCATGATACTCCCTCCCTCTCGCTTAGGGCACTCCCTTCATGACACTCCCTTCCTCCTCTCAGACTCTCCTCCCTTCCCTCCTTACACTCCCTGACTCTGTGTCACTTCTCCTTCTCCCTGACTCTCATGCAATTCTTTCCAGTCCTCTCATGACACTCTCTCCCTTTCAGGAACCTCCCTCCCTTCCCTATTATGACTCACCCTCTCATGACACTCCTTCTCTCCTTCTCATGACACTCTTTCTCTCTCTCATGACTTTCCCTCCCTCCCTCTCAAAGATACTCCCCCCCTTCTCTCATAACACCTCCCACTCCTCTCATGACAGTCTCTCTCTCACTTTCATGACACTCCCCCTCTCTCTAATGACACTCTTTCTCTGCCTGTTATGACACTCCCTCCCTCCCTCTCATTACACATTCTCCCTCTCTCGAGACTCCCTTCCTCCCTGTCATGACACTCTCTCTCTCACATGACACTCCCTCCCTCCTTCTCATAACACTCCCGCTCATGACACTCCCTCCCTCCTTCTCATGACACTCTTTCTCTCCCTCTCATGATACCTCCTCTCTTCCTCTTATGACAATCATTCCCTCCCTCTTGTGATACTCCTTCTCTCCCTCTTATACCACTCTCTTTCTCCCTTCCGTGACACTCTTTCTCCCCTTCCATGATACCCCTTCCGTCCTCCATAATACCAGTCTCCAGGAACCCATGGTCAGGTGGGCAGCGAGGAGACACTAAATGCTAGAGTAACGGAGACCACAAGTACAGTCTGTTCACACTACCTCCCTGCCACGCCCAACAGCTTATCTGTACTATCCAGCCCAACAGCTTATCTGTACTATCCTGCCCAACAACTTATATGTTCTATCCTGCCTAACAACTTATCTGTACTATCCCGCCCAACAACTTATCTGTACTATCCCGCCTAACAACTTATCTGTACTATCCCGCCCAACAACTTATCTGTACTATCCAGCCCAACAACTTATCTGTACTATCCCGCCCAACAACTTATCTGTACTATCCCGCCCAACAACTTATCTGTACTATCCCGCCCAACAACTTATCTGCACTTATCTCCCAACAATTACTGTACTATCCCGCCCAACAACTTATCTGTACTATCCCGCCCAACAACTTATCTGTACTATCCTGCCCAACAACTTATCTGTACTATCCTGCCCAACAACAATCCTGCCCAACTTATCTGTACTATCCTCCCAACAACTTATACTATCCCGCCCAACAACTTCATCTGTGCCCAACTTTATCGTACCATCGCCCAACAACTTATCTGTACTATCCCGCCCAACAACTTATATCTGTACTATCCCGCCACTAATCCCGCCCAACAATCTGTTATCCTGCCCAACAACTTACTATCCCGCCCAACAACTTATCTGTACTATCCCGCCCAACAACTTATCTGTACTATCCCGCCCAACAACTTATCTGTACTATCCCGCCCAACAACTTATCTGTACTATCCCGCCCAACAACTTATCTCCACTATCCCGCCCAACAACTTATCTCCACTATCCCGTTATTTGGATGGATCTAGCAGATGAAGTTGAACTATGTAGGCAAATGCAAACAATCATTAAGTGATTTATTGTCTACCATGAGAAAATATACAGAGTTAAACATGGGCTGTACATGGAGCAAGCAACAAGGTCAATCGGTCACACGATGTTGTCACTGCTGGAGAGAGATAGACTATAAGTTTTTCTGACAGTACACATCTCATGCAGGTGTGCTTTGCACAAAATATAGCGTGTCGCAGATATATGGCCTCAATACAGAATACAGTGTCTTGGACAGTCAGAACCGGAACTTTTAGACATGTGTAAACATACCCTGTACGAACTGTCTTATACTTTTTTGCTAATACTTAGACAGACGGTACTATACATTAAGACTATATCCACAGTTTACAGTGTTAATTCAAATATCATATAAAACAATAAGAATTTATGGAAGGAACAAACTTTAATATTCAGCATTACAATATGTGATCACCGTAGTTTGACAGTTACTCTTTGTGACCTTTACTCGGTGCAAATGTTTTGCTCCATCACTCACGGAATCAGTATGGGCACACCATAAAAGAGCCTGGTACAGCAACTCAGTTATTTATCCTGTGGAAAAGATTCATCCTGCTTCACAATCACCTCAGTCACTATGTAGTACAATACAGCGCCTTGAGACATTAAAAGGAAGGGTAAGAAAGAGGGGAGGAAGTGGCCGGACGAAGTGAAGAGAAGGGAGAAAGACTAAGAAAATCTTAACCACTGACCATGATACTATGATCAAACGAGAATGGTATTGATAGACTGGCAGGATGGTGTCGATATACGAGCAGGATGGTGTTAATAGAATGAAAGAGTGGTGTTAAAAGACTGGCAAAATGGTGTTGATAGACCAGCAGGATGGTGTTGACTGACTGGCAGGATGGTGTTAGTAGAATGATGGGATGGTGTTAAAAGACTGGCAAAATGGTGATGACTGACTGCAGGGTGGTGTTGACTGACTGGCAGGATGGTGTTGACTGACTGGAAGGATGGTGCTGAGAGACTATCAGGACGTATTTGCAGAATGGCAGGATGGTGTTGATAGGCTGGCAGGATGGTGTAGATAGACTGGCAGGATGATGTTAATAGATTGGCAGAATAGTGTTGATTAACTGGCAGTATGGTGCTGACTGACTAGCACAGGGGTGGCCAACCTTTTGTGTGATGTGATCTACTTTTCCCACAGTTACCCTGACGCGATCTACCAGCCTAATATTCACCCATTGCCATAAAATACGCAGATTCGTAGAGAGAGAGAGAGAGAGAGAGAGAGAGAGAGAGAGAGAGAGAGAGAGAGAGAGTAAACAAATAATATTTTTCAATAATTGTTATGATATATTGTTAACATGACAAAAATATACACATACTTTACTAATGAGATGGTTTGCACTGCATGTTGTCTGCCAGCTTTGTGTAATTAGGACTGTAGGCGGTGACTGCTAGCCTCAAGCAAGCATCCAGGTGTTCATCTGACATTGTTGATCGGTATTTGGGTTTGATGTGTTTCATGTGTGAAAATGTTGATTCACAGAGGTAGGTTGATCCAAAAAATGCTGTGAGGTACATGGCACATTTTTTGAAATTGGGATATTTTTCTTCACTGAGAAGGTTCCAGAATCTTCCTCCTGTTGCCCTGGATTTGATCTGAATATCATTTTTAAGCTTCAGAAGCTCATTTTCGACTTCAGATATGTCCATGTTAAATACTGATGCCATTCTAGATGCAATATCTTCAACATTTGTGATTTTACCAAATGGAAAACACATAGATGTGTAGGCTCGCTGGGCAAGGTTGCCAAATATGATTCTCTCTCTCTTTACTTTGACAAGACTCCTCAATATCGAGTCAACTTTTTCATTACCAAATTCATTAATACAAGGTTTAACGTGTATTTGTAAACTTATAAAAGGAAATACCTGCCTAGTTTTAGCCTACACCTGATGACAACTTGCTGATCAGTTTCCTCACCAAGAACCAGCCAGCACCGGCCAGTATGAACGCGAACACTTCCTATCAGGTTCCGCCACACACAGCATGGCACAGTCGAAGTTTTTTGTATGTATCGCTCTGATGTGTCCATAATGATAATCTATTCCCAGAAAAAAATCTAAACAAATATAATATCCCAATGATTATGAGTAAAATTTGAAGAGGATTTTTGTATGGCAGCTTAAGAAGGATGGATCATTAAGTTTAACTTTGTCATGCGATCGACTAGAGAAGATCTTGCGATCGACCAGTCGATCTCGGTCGACAGGTTGGCCACCCCTGGACTAGCAGGATGGTGTTAATGGATTAGCATGATAGTGTTGACTGACTGGCTGGATGGTACTAATCGATTGGCAGGATGTTGTTGACAGATTAACAGAATGGTGCTGACTACCTGGTAGAATGGTGTGGACTGACTAGCAGATTGGTGTTCATAGAACATAAGAACATAAGAACATAAGAATGGAGGAAACTGCAGTGGGCCTATTGGCCCATACAGGGCAGTCCCGTTTACACCCAACCCCTATTGCTCATATAAGCATCCAACCTATGTTTGAAGCTATTCAGCGTATTCGAGTTAATGATGATATTTGGTAACTTGTTCCATTCATCCACTACTCTGTTTCTAAACCAGTGTTTACCGATTTCACGCCTAAATCTAAATTTATCTAATTTAAAACCGTTGTTACGAGTTCGCTCCTGGTTGGATAGTTTGAGTACCTTTGTAATGTCCCCCTTTTTTAGCCCTGCCTTCCACTTATACACCTCTATCAGGTCGCCCCTCGCTCTACGTCTCTCGAGGGAGTGCAAATTAAGATGCTTTAGCCTGTCTCTATATTCAAGGTTCCTAATGCCCGGGATTAGTCTTGTCATTCTCCTCTGAATTCTTTCCAAGGATTCTATATCCATTCTGTAATACGGTGACCAGAACTGAACTGCGTAGTCCAGGTGTGGTCTCACAAGAGCAAGATACAGTTTTAGGATGACCTCGCTAGTCTTGTAACTAACACTCCTTTGTATGAACCCAAGTACTTTATTAGCCTTGTTACGAGCAAAAACACATTGTTTACTTGGTTTAAGGTTCCTACTTATCATTGCTCCTAAATCTCTCTCGCAATCGGATTTCTCTATGGCATCGTTGTTCATCTGGTATCTGGTTTCCCTGTTTACATCTCCTTTACTGAGTACTTTACATTTGTCGACGTTGAATTTCATCTGCCATTTTTCAGACCATTCGAAAAATTTGTTTAGATCTTCCTGTAGTTTTGCCGAGTCCTCGTCAGATTTAATACGTCCTATTTTAGTGTCATCAGCAAATTTACTTATGTTGCTGTCTATGCCGATATCTATGTCGTTTATGTATATAATAAATAATAATGGTCCAAGTACTGAGCCTTGGGGAACACCACTTGTGACGTTGCTCCAATGGGACTTAGTGCCGTTAATGCTCACTCGCTGTTTCCTGTCCTGTAACCACGCCCTAATCCATTTAAGGATGTCACCTTTGATGCCATGTGCTTCTACCTTTCTGATTAGTCTTTCGTGGGGGACTCTGTCGAAGGCTTTGCTAAAGTCGAGATATACCACATCATAATTGTGCCCCTCGTCCACCGATTCGAAAACTGATGAAAAGAATGTTAATAGATTAGTTAGGCAAGAGCGTCCGCTTGTGAAGCCATGCTGGGAATCATTGATCAATCTGTGCTTCTCCAGGTGATTTCGAATAGAGTTTGAGATGATTGCTTCCAGTAATTTGCCTACTATTGATGTTAGACTGATTGGGCGGTAGTTAGAGGATAGTGATCTATCCCCCTTCTTGAAAATCGGTATTACATTCGCTATCCTCCAGGATTCTGGTACTACACCTGTTTTTAAGGACATGTTAAACAACTTTGCTAAGGGCATACTAAGCTCTTCCTTACATTCCTTTAATACTCTGGCAAATATCTCATCGGGACCAGGTGACTTATTAGGCTTTAGTTTGTCTATTTGCTTACTAACATCGTTACTAGTCACTACTATCTCACTTAATTTGTTTTCTTCACTATCTCTGAATAGAGTCGGTGCCTCGGGTATCATGTTTAAATTTTCGGTGGTGAAAACTGTTGAAAAATATTTATTCAAATTATTGCTCATTTCTCTGTCGTTATCAGTGAGCTCGCCGGTGTCTGACCGTATTGGTCCAATCTTTTCTCGTGTTTTAGTTTGATACATTTGGTAGAATCCTTTGGGGTTTGTCTTCGCCTCCCTTGCTATCCTTACCTCATTATTCCTCTTTGCTTTCCTTATCTCGGTTTTAACCCTACTCGCCAATACCCTATAATAGTCCCGGAGGTGAATTTCGCCACGATTTATCCTTCTACCTATAGCCTTCCTTTGGCCAATGATGTTCCTTAAATAATTATTAATCCATTTAGGGTCATTGTTGTCTGATCTGAGTTTTTTGTATGGTATGTTCTGCCTTTGTGCATTAAGTAACTCACTATTTAAATTGTCGTGGAACTTGGCAATCTCAGATCTCGTTATCAGGTCGGTGTCATCTGACAGGTTCACGGCCAAGCGCGACACCTCCTCTCTCAGCTGCCTCTTTAAACTGTCAAAGTTCGCCCTTCTGAAATCTGGTACTTTAGTGGAATTTTCCTTAGGTCTGCCCTGAAAGTCTAACTGGAATCTAATTTCTTTGTGATCGCTGTTTGCAAATTCGTTCCCTACCTCGACCCTGCTAATGAGGTTTTCTCTGTTTGACAGAACTAAATCGAGTATATTATTACCCGGTGTGGGTTCAGTTATATGTTGACTTAGAAAACAGTCCTGGATAGTCTCGAGAAAATCCTCTGATTCTGAGTTACCTGTAAGGTCAGTCCAATCTATTTGGCCAAGGTTAAAGTCGCCTACTATACAGACTTTGTTGTGTATGGAAGCCCTGCGCATTTCATCCCAGATAAGTCGCTCTTTGACTCTATCAAGATTGGGAGGTCTATATATTACTCCTGTGATTAATTTTTCTCTACCGTCGATTAATTCTATCCAAATTGTTTCTGTATTCCGCTCAGTTTTTATTTCCTTATTTATTTCACACTTCAGATTATCCCTAACATAGATTGCTACTCCGCCTCCTTTCCTGGTCTGCCTATCGGTATGGAACAGTTTGTAACCCGCAATTTGGTATTCGACTGGTAACTCACGTGTGTCTAGGTTGATCCATGTTTCAGTGAATGCAATTATATCGATTTTTTCGGTACATACCAAGGCCCTAATATCATCCATTTTGTTTCTCATACTTCTACTGTTTGCGTAGTATACATTTAAGTTAGTCGTGTTCTGAGTCCTCCCCTTACCGCGTTTAGTTTTAAACTCCCTGTCTAATTCAGTTTTGTCATCATTCCTAACACTATTTCCCTGTAATCTTTCACTTTGTTTACCCGCTCCCACTGCAGTCTCCTCCACCCCCGTGCTCATATGTTCTCCTAGCAGTTTAAAGACTTCGATATCTTTTGAACTGCCCCCTCTAGAGCCTCAGCCAGGGTTGCTACTCCATCCCTAGACAGGTGCACCCCATCCCTAGCATAAAGGTCCCTTCTGCCATAGAAGTTGTCCCAGTTGTCAATGAATGGGACTGATATTGACTTGCAATATCTGTCAAGACGGTCGTTGACACCAACCGCCCTTAACAACCATTCACTGCCAACTCTCCTTCTAGGCAGGACACAGCATATGATAGGGATCCCTCCCTCAGTCCTAATACGATCTATAGCTGCCTTGAACTTATCAAGAAGCTCCTCACTCCTACACCGACCAATATCATCGCCTCCTGCACTGAGGCAGATAATGGGTTTGTTCCCATTACCAGACAAGATATTGTCCATCCTGTCAATTATATCCCCCACCCCGGCTCCTGGCAAACAAACCCTCATCCTATTTTTGTTTTTACCACAAAAGGCCCTGTCCATGTACCTTACCTGTGAGTCACCAACAATTAAAGTTTTTATACCTTCCTTGTCATCCCTGTCCCTGACTGTACTAACGTCCAATTCGTCTATCAAGGGACTGAACGAGTTGGTACACTTAGCTGTTGTTGTCGTTGTTGACGTATCCTTGGTGTACTTCTTCACCACCAGCTTGGTCCTCCCATTACTCACAACTTTCCACTCGCTTGAGTTTTCGTCAGACACTGGCTTTACTCGTCCAGCCTCCCCTTTTAACTTCGCCAGCTCTTCTTTTAATTTCAGGTTCTCCAACGTGGCCCTCTCAATTTCTTCATTGGCCTTGGCCAATTTTTCCATGGACCACTCCAGTTTGGTCAACAAACTCTCATACCCAAGACCGCACATAACACTGGCCATATCTGATAATTATCCCTCCGGAGCTAACCCTGCCGTGACCTTTCCCCTAGTGAGGTCAGAACTAACAGTATGGTGTTGACCGACTGGCAGGATGGTGTTGACAGACTAGCAGGATGTAATAATGTCATGAGTTAGTGAGTATTTCCCGCCAAGCGTGAGACAATCGCAGTGACCTGGGAATATGACTGCCTTAGGCCAGAACCAATAAGAAGAGCCTGTGAGATGTGACGTCATGAACATGTGGTGTCCCGTAAGTCACCTTTGTTTTAAGACAGAGTCTGGTTAGAATTGGTTCAGTGTAGAGGTGCGTCTGGTCTGCATTGCTTTGCCTCAGGGGAACGAGAGCATCGGCCCCAAAACCGACAACAGTCGCAGATATCGACTTTGAGGCAGAATGCCACATAGATCTGCGGCTCAACTAACTCGACACAGCCAGGGTAGCTACTTAAGTATTAGGATAGTTAATTTTAACGTAATAAAATGGCGGTGAAGGTGTGGCTATAGGGGGAGGCTGGAGGCCACGTTTCAAAAAAGTAGTATTAGTAGTAGTATGTGTGTATGTTGATATATACTGTTACGAGTTGGGGATTTAGAATATAGTTAAAAGTCTACCCAGATCCCAACAGGCAACAACAAAAAAAAACAAAGACAATCGGACTATAAATGGGTAGACAAAGGATGCGAGTTTTTGTTGTGTATAATAAAGTACCATGAATTCCTTAACAAAATATTCAGCTTTCTATAATTTACCCTTAACCATACTTAACCTAAACATTAACAGTATATACATATTTATACAACATACAATAATTTGAAGCAAGGTGGACGTGGGGGAGGCAATATAAGATTACAAATACTTAAGTGCGGAGCTGAGATGGCCGTCGAGCAAGGCTGAGTATTGTAGAAGACGGTAGGTAGTCACTGTGCCGTAGGTTTCCAGGATAGGTGATCCTGTGGTCACTTCCCAGAGTGAACTGAACTCTCCTCGAACTCGAGCTGACAAAGAAGACTTGGAGGAGGTGACGCAACAACCAGGATATGGAGAAGGGAAACCCCGGAGTGGTAACTAAGAGTAGTCATACTCGGGTTTCGTCCCTAGATGGCGTTGCTCGTGGTGCTGGGTAGGTAGATCAGGACAATAGATGGCGTGGTTCGTAGTGCTGGGTAGGTAGATCATGACAATTGGTGGCGCGGTTCGTAACAATACCAAGAAAGAATTCTTGTGTTGTATGCATATGTACAGTACAGTGCTCACAGTACACTGGTGAGAACAAGCTTGTGTACTTGTGTGCTCGTGATTAAAAATCTATTTACATGTGTACTTATTTTCATCCATTAGCAGGATATCAACGCTCCAAGAAATGGATAATTTAGAATTATTGGACTTCAAAAAGTATTCATACATGATAAACACAAACGTGCCGTGTCAACACTGCCTTAATCAGTTAGTTCTTTCTCCTTTATATTATATTCTTCGTTTTCTTTCTTCCTGTTTTATTATGCGTTTTCTGTTATTATCAGGCAAGGACAATTGTTTTAAATCCTGTTGTTTAACTAATCACTGTATATCCCTTTTCTCTTTTTATCTACAGTATATACCTTCTCTCTGCCCCTTACTCTCCTCTGTTTTCTTTCTTCTACTCCAACAGCCACAGCCCATTCCTCCCCTTGTCTCACCCTGGCCAGTTCACGGGTGCTCCAAGCAAGGTCGTGCCTCGTGGGCGAGCGTATTGAGCAAGCAGTGGAGCATGTAGGTCTCGCTGGGGCAGGTGCCACGCAAGACGCCGCCATGTGTCTGTCGCCTCTGCCAATCGCAGCCTGACTTTATCCTTCCTGCACCGCCTTGGCCAATGGTAGCTCTTCTCATTCCTCCATCTGCCTTTCCGGGCCAATAATGAAGATATTTTGTGAACATCTGTCCCTAGTGTGGCCCAGTAGAAACAGATTTATTCATTTCCTTTTCCTTAACAAACTGCGAAGAAACTTTTGTGCCACTTACTCTACCAGACAACTGTTTCTGACCCAATCAGCCTCCAGACTGAGTCACTCTCAAACACAGGCTTAAGAAATATCATCATCAGGGAAACGTCTAATGACTCCCTGAATAATGAAATCAGCAGGTAAGGGCAGAAGAAAGTTGTCCTTGAGAATATCTGATTTGTAACTCCAGAGCTCCTTGTAAAAATACAGCAAAATTTAAGTAAAAACAACGTCAAGTCAGAATAATGAATAGTTGTGAAGTACCGACACATAATTTTCCTTCTACGTTGAGTGACGATATAAATTTAAGGCTAAAACGACTGCAGCCCATTATGTCTATGAACAAAGGATTTTGTTGAAGTAGTAATAGTAGTGATGGTAGGTTACATAAGAACATGTGGATGGAGGAAACTGCAGAATGCTTATTATATTGGCCCATACTACATACGGTAGCCTCATTTACACCCAACCTATATCACTAATACATCTGCCCAACTTATGTTTCAAGCTTTCCAGCGAGCTCACGTAATAATTTGTTCCACTTATGCACAACTCTATTCTCAAAATCAATGTTTATCTATCATGCCTAAATCAAAATTTGTCCCATTTAAAACAATTGGTACGTGTTCACTCCTGGCATGATAGTTTAAACACCTTATTATATCACTCTTATTTAGCTCTGACTTCAATTTATACACCTCGATCTGAGTCGATCATATCGCCCCTCACCGTCACCGGAGTTATTTCATCAAGAATAAATCAGAAAATTTCGTTCTATGAAGATGCCAATATATAACCTCCCAACTCCACCAGCAGCTGCAATCTATAGGTGTAGTTCAGTTCTTTTTCCAAATACTAGGCTCATCCAATGATTAATTAGCTTGTACACTGACCGTCACATAATGTGAAAGCGGGCGAGTGTCAGGCTGTCAGTGCTACTGTAATGTAAGGCATCTACTCACACATGTTTGATGTATGTTAAGAAGTCACTCCCGCATGTACCTCTTGTATCCAAAAAGACTACCAACCTTCAGTACCATGGGATCACTATCCACCTGGGTAACTCCACACTCAACGTGCTAAACGCCTATGCTCCCTCAGATCAGCTTCAGTACACAGATCTCCCAGACTTTTTACACACTGAGCCCACTGTCCTCATGGGTGACCTGAATACTAGACACAAGAAATTAGGTGACTCCACCACTAACACCAATGGTAGGAGACTTATCTCACTTCTCAGCGCATATGAAGATGTTCAAATTATAGGTAATAATGAACCAACACACATCTATGGCGGGGGTCTAGACAAATGTATTGGCTTTAATCTATCATACACAACTCATAGCTCTGATGTTGTCACTGATCTTATGTCTGACCACAGCCCAATCCAAGCTAGTATACATGTAGCCAATGACACCCACATTGGTGGTAAACTCAACAGACGTAGAATCACAGTCAAGCAAGAACATGAAAGCCAGTTCATAGACTTCATCCATGACTGGTACAAGGACTACAAGCCTGACACCTACCAAAGTTTCCATGACGATCTGATACATAGGACTTATGTATACTTCACCAACAATGCTTCCACCAAAAAAAGGAGAAAACGTGGTCAGCATAATGGGAACAGGCAACAGCAGTGCTATAATGACCCTGAACTGAAAAAACTCAGGGCAGGGTCAGGAGGGTGGGTAAGGGTTACAGACAAATTAGAACACCTCAAATGTTACAATTGTATCAAGCTTCCCTTGCTGCTGTCAGGGAACGTGTAAACGAACTCAGACAAAATGCATGGGAGACATATGTCAACAGCCTGAACCAACACACATCCCTCAGCAAAGCCTGGAAAGACATAAACATAATCAGAGGTAAAAACAGTAGACACGTCTCCCATCCAAACCCTCTGCAAAAGTCGAATGAGCTAATAACAAAGTGGGCTCATGTGTCTAGCTATGACATGTTACCAGCTGGGACTCGGGGACTCCTTGATGCGAAGTCTGTAGAGAGAAGTAATCTTATTAGCTTTATGCTGGGTAAACAGCACGATGAGTGTGATGTTCCATATACTGAGAGAGGGAGCTTGACGCCGCCCTCGCCAGGGGTAGGTCTACTTCCCCTGGAGAGGACGGAGTCACCTACAACATCGTTAGACTACTAAGGCGCGTGCCAGGCAATCCATTGTTGGTTGTACAATATGAGTCATGCCGAGGGCCAACTACCCACATCATGGACCAGCAGTATTGTTGTACCAATACCGAAACCAGGACAGCCTGATGCTTTTCGTCCCATATCACTAACCAGCTGCCTGCGTAAAACCTTTGAGAGGATGGTTCTTGGCAGACTCTTATATAGAATCAGAGAACACATGTCTCCTAACATAAATGGCTTCACCCATGGTAAAGGTGTACATAATTGCATCACCACATTCCTAACTGTGCATGGTGATGAAAGGCACAGATACACCACGTTTCTTGACCTAAAAGCTGCATTTGATATTGCCAATAGGCAACTGATATTGTACGAACTAGCCAAAATGGATATAGGAGGTAGGCTGTTACACTGGATAAGTGGTTACCTAACCAACAGAAGGGCTGCTGCACTGTTTCAGAGTTACAAAAGTGAAGTTAAAGATATGCAACTTGGTACCCCTCAAGGTGGAGTACTTAGCCCCACTTTGTTCAATGTTCTTATGAATGCATTATTAAATTTAATACCAGACAACCCCAGCAATATCTCAATCAGCTATGCTGATGATATTCTTATACATACTAAAACTCATCGTGAAATGCAAACCACCCTGAACCATGTATACGCAGCCTGCGAACACCTCGGTCTTATTATCTCCACTGACAAAACTAAGGTGTTCAACAAACAAGCTGGTAACCGCAAACGCGGCCCCGCCAAGTTCAAGATAGGTAACAACATTATTGACTATGTTTCTTCTTTTAAATATCTTGGTGTTTCCGTCCCTTGTACCCTACCTGCCATACAACAGCTAACCCGCCAATGTACGGACAGACTGAGACCTCTTAGAAGTGTAGCGGGGTACAGCCCGCATTATGGTGCTAATATTAGAATTGTTAAAACAATGTACCTAGGCTATATAAGATCTCTGATAGATTACCACGCACCAGCCCTGGTCATTCGTGACGGGAAAGGCGTTGACAAGCTCGAGAAAATGCAAAATAAAGCCCTCAGAATTATCCTAGGATGTCCCATGAGCACTAAAGTACTTAATATGAGGAAAGAATTAGGTATACCCAGTGTTAAAGATAGAATAATTGAAGTCAACCTCATGATAGCCCTGAGGCTTCTGCGTGGTGATCCTGATAACATTGTTTCCTTAAAATTGCTAGAATGCATGAACCATGGGACTACTGAGTCTAAATGGATCCAAACTACAGGTACACATATGAAGATGTTTGGACTAGACCACCTGTACAAAGTTGAGACACAACAGCGCTTCCTGCCACCCTGGCGGACAGTTCCCTTCGATATCACAATACCGACGTATCCGCCTAAAAAATTAATTATACAAAGCATTTATCTCCAACACACTGCCAAATTGAGAGCTCTTGAACACATACACACTCTACAGACTGATGATAATATCACACAAACCATCTACACTGATGGATCTCTAAACACCGCCTGTGGGAGGGCTGGAAGTGCTATTGTTGTGACTCAACCTGACGGTAATATAATTGAGAAAGGAGTTAGAATTAACAACTGGGCATCCACTCTACAAACTGAATTAGTTGCCATACTCACAGCTATTAAATTCATTGAAACCACTGTTACTGACAGTCTCATCATCACTGACTCTCTATCCTCACTACTTGCCCTTGGCACCCTCGACTCAGGTTGTCACGCTCTTGTCTCTGAAGCCAGACACAAATATGCGTGCCTTGTTGACCGGGGTGTCAGGGTCAAACTGTTGTGGATCCCCTCTCACATAGGCCTCATAAAACATGACAGAGTTGATGCCCTCGCCAAACTCGCGTCTAACAAAGACACCGTTGAATACAATTTGGGTCTGTCAAAAAGAACCCTTAAAACTGTAATTAGGAAAGAACTTATTGATGAGTTTGACGCAAGTAGACAAGTGCAAACAGGCACTAGTCGATCCATAGGTTACCATGATGAGATGTATCAAGTGAAACATGTATATGGAGCAAGTAACAAGATCACTAGATTACAAGATGTTGTAACCGCTAGATTAAGGTTAGGATATAAGTACCTTTGGCAGTATGTTCCTCAAGCAGATGTAAACAAAACTAAATGTAAAGTGTGTGGCCATACATATGGCCACACACTTGAACACTACGTCCTCGACTGTGTGAAGATAAAACCTTTTAGGGACAGGTCCAAGCACACTGTGTGTGAAATGGCACAACACTTCATCTCTAATGGCAAGATAGCCGACATATTAAGATTGTATCCACTTTTTTGCACTTAGTAACTATATCAATTCTCATGTACAGAACCAAATACGCAATGTGCTTGAATACATCTCACGTAAATGTGAATAACAAAGTGTGAGGCCAGACATACGGCCTCACACACCTGTACTCACGCATTTGTGAATAAGTTACCCTTTATGTATAGAACTAAACAAATAATGTAAATGAAATACTGTGTAACATTCAGTGCCATAATATCCTGACAACGGGGGTTAATTATTATGACCCTTTGTAAACCCTACTCTGTAATCCTTTTGCGCTACCGCTCACAGGATGAGTGTGGGGTGCACAATAAAGTAGCCGCTGCAAGCGGCAAAATCAAAATCAAATCGCAAGAGGCGATACAGATATTTGCTTTAACGAAGATAACATCTGTGCCCACATTCACTTCAGGAAAAAAAGAATTGGTTTCTCCCATCAAACCAGATGTTTATGTCAGAATGACATGTGGTATGATCCGTTTGCTTTATGAAGCTACAATGTTCTTAATTAAAGAACGGACTGTTTATATCAGTGCTCTCTGCACCTCTAGTCATATACTGTTTCTTTCAAATATGAAAGCAAAGAGTTGCATATGCTTAAATTAAATTATTATTATTGGCATTTCATGTTCATTACTGTTATAAGATGCTACAATAAGGGTTTCAGTAAATGATTTGTAAATACATGTCCACTCCAGCACCCCAAGCTCGCAGAAATACAATACTACGCATTTTGATTTTGGCAATGACGTTGTTTAACAGAGTGTCAGTTTTATTTCATATCATAATCTAGTTCTTTGAAAATTTCAATACTGCATTTTGTCCCCAATCCCTTAAACTGTGATTCTTGAAATTCAAAGATCAGTGACATATAAGAGTACGCCTATTTGAGCTTATCTACACAACTACAACATTCTTGACAGATACTACAAGCCATTATCACAAAAAGAAACTACCCCCCCCCCCCAACTCCATGCAACGAGCATGTGCATGTGGGCCTGAGATGTAATAGCAGAAGGTAGTAGGTAGCAGGCAGCTACCAAACAGGGAGGTACTACCGCCTGGGAAGATATTGGAAACATAATGTATTGTCTAATGGTAGACCCTGCTGCCATATGGAACAACGAAAATTGTAACCACGTCCCAGGTTGCTGATCTGACGTTCTGCCTCATTTACACACAATTGCAGGATCTCAGTTGTTTCTCTTACTTTGACAACACAACATACATACTGTATATTGTTTCTCACTCTTGATTTTTTTTCATTTTTGTATTTCTTTGTGGTTCTTTATGATTATTATTATTATTATTAAATTTTAGCCCCCTAGGCCCCGATGTGGGTCAGTGACCTGTACCCAGGTGGGCTAATCCCCGTAAAAAAAAAATGGTGAAGGTATTGGTAGTAGTAACAGATTCAGAGGTGCCTCTAAGTTCATCATGCCAGTGTATCCAACGTTCTTTTCCATGAGTTGCTGAAGTCCCGTGGAAAATAGTAGTAAGAGCTTCACCCTCACACAGTTAGCATACAATGAATGTGTTATTTTGTTTAGTTCTGTGGGAGACTGGAATAAATTTACTAATCTGTCGGATATAGTCTCGGGTCGGCTTTGTGAGAGGATGGGCTCTCTTTAATTTACTTTACTCTAAAAGTATAACTCTGTGTGGTGGGTGTTACATAAGAACATAAGAAAATAAGGAGTCTGCCATAGGCCGGTTGGCCTGTGCATTGCAGCTCCTGTGGCGAAACTCACTGCTCGGGCAATAGAGGAGATCTCGGAGTATGAAAATAAATGGAAAATAAAAACAAACAAAACGAAATTTGAGGTCATACCCATAGCCAAATTCAAGCCGGCCCCATTGATGATCGACGACGAAGAGATTGAGTACTCTAAACAAGGCAGGTTGCTCGGCCTCATCATTTCTCGGACGGGCATCATTCCCCACGTGAAGGACAGACTAAATAAAGCCAAAGTCGCCGCAGCCAAATTAAAACGTTTTTAATTGATGCCTGAGAAGATACAAGTTCACCTGTACAAGGCGCTGGTGAGGCCTGTGTTGGAGTACCCATCTATACCACTCGTCACACTCGGGAAGACTAGACTACAACAACTACAGAGCTTCCAAAACAAGTGTTTGAGGTCAGCCAGTGGCCAAGCGCCACCCTACCAGGAGACAGTGGAAACCATCCACCTAAGAAATAAAACAGAAGCCCTCAACTTCAGGTTCCATCGCCTAGGGAAGAAGGTTTGGGACAAGCTCCTGGACGACCCTCACAGCCCAGACCACCTACGCGGGGAAGACATCAACGGAGGGAGAGCCTACGCCTGGTGGCCCCGGAGTCTGCCCGCACTACAACAACCCAACCCGCGATCCATCTATGTCCGCCACAGTGATCCACCTTAGATTAAAACTTAGATGATATAAATTCACATTTAACAAGTCACAATCAAGTGATTCCATAACGTAATACAGTATAAGATGTTAATAAACTTGTAATTGTAAAATCAATCTAGTCATTGTCTACTAAAATAACCATTGTGCAACCTCATTCTAAATCCTAGGTTAGCTTAGTTAGCCAACAAACTCTGTAATATGTAAAACAAGGGGTGTCGTCCCCCTCTGTTTAACTCATTAAACTTCTTTTCCAACCTTTCCCACCAAGACTATATGTTGTGACTTCTCTATCCCTCATGTCTGGCTGTGCCTTGAGCCCCAGCATGCCTTCCATCCTTTCCCCACCTTAACCTAAAAAAAATAAAAGCTCCTGTCGAGTTACAACCACTCTCTATCATCCATGAATCTATCTAGCCACCTTCTAAAACTCTCCAGCGTTCCAGCACCTGCAAAGTTGCTGAGCTTGTTCACGTCCACCACCTATTTGTGAACCAGTTCCTTCCTATCTCCTCCTAAACCTAAACTTATCCAACTTAAATCCATTGCTACGAGTCCTATCCTGCTCGGATATTAAAAGAACTTTATCTATATCTCCTTTATTGATTCCTTTCACCCACTTAAATACTTCATTCATATCTCCCCGCACTCATCGTCTTTCTAGGGAATGCAAGTTTAGTTTCTTTAACCTATCTTGATATGGAAGGGTTCTAAGTCCGGGAAGCATTTTCGTCATTCTTCGCTGCACCGACCCCAGTGAATTGATATCCATTCTATAATAAGAGCACCAGAACTGAACTGCATAATCGAAGTGCGGCCTGTCATCTGGCTCAAAATATCTCTACCTACTGTGACTATTTTTCTTTGTTTCCTATACTGTTCTCCCAACTCTACCAACTATTTCGAACTCTTTAACTATCTCACACTTGCCATGAGTCGTTGCTATCCACACACTCCAACACCGAGATCCTCTACCTAGGGGATTTCAATGTACATCACAGAGAGTGGCTTACCGCAAGGATGACCCATGGAGCTGAGGCACTCTCTTTTCCTACTTAATGATTTACCAATCAAACACCCTACACGCGTTCCTGATTGACAAGATCAACTTGCTAACATTCTGATTCATACTCAATTTTTGCCCCTTTAGGGTCTTCTGATCACAACCTTATTTCTATTAAATCAAACTGGGCACGACCACCTCCCCCACCCCCCTCTAAACGTCAACTATGGCACTATCGGAGAGCAAGCTGGCAATCCTTGCGAGAATTCTTCACCGACTTTCCTTGGGATGAATGTTGCTTTTCCACTCGGAATGCCTCAGTATTTGCTGACAGCATTGCTGGGGTTATACAGGGCGGTATGAGTGCATTTATCCCATCTTCTACCAAAACTTTCACATTACAATCATGGTTTGATCGCTCCTGCTCTCTTGCTTGCAGGGTGAGAGATAGGGCATATCGAGCTATGAAACTATCTCCTTCTCCTATTACCCACACCTCTTTCATTACTTCTAGGAATCGTTGTAAGGCTATTCTTCGTAGGGCCAAGCGGAATTTTATTAAAAGAAAGACTGCTGTCCTGACTAATTCTTCCTCTAGTAAATCCTTCTGGTCCTTAGCTAAAAACATCTGTAACAACTTCTGCACGCCTTCTTTTCCTCCCCTCTTCCGTCCCAATAACTCTATAGCCAACTCTCCCCCTGAGAAAGCCAACCTCTTTGGCACCTTATTCTCCTCTAATTCCACCTTAGACGATTCCCACTCTACCCCTCCTACCCCTGCACCTCCTACTGAACCTATGCACTTTCCTATAATCTCCACTCGCAGGGTTGCCGGTGTGTTATCCAGGTTGGATGTGAGTAAGGCGCATGGACCGGACGGAATACCCCCTCGTGTTCTGAGGGAGTGTGCTGAAGCCCTGGCCCCTGTGCTTGCTCGCCTCTTTCGCCTTTGCCTCAAAACCCAAACTTTTCCTTCTTCTTGGAAGCATGCCTTGGTTCAGCCCATCCCGAAGAAGGGTGACCATTCTAATCCCTCTAACTATCGCCCCATTGCCCTAACTTTATCCCTCTCTAAGATTTTCGAAACTATCTTGAACTCCCATTTTCTCCGTCACCTTGAACGCCTTTCTCTTTTGTCGGATCACCAGTATGGCTTTCGCCAGGCGAGATCTACTGGTGATCTGCTCTCCTATTGCACCCATCTTTGGTCATCCTCTCTTAGGGATTATGGGGAAACTTTTGTCGTGGCTCTCGACATTTCCAAAGCATTTGACAGGGTATGGCACAAGTTTGCTATCTAAACTTCCCTCTTTTTGTTTCTCTCCCCCACTTTGTTTTCTCATCTCTAGCTTCCTTGAGAACCGATGCATGGCAGTTGTTGTCGAGGGATCGATTTCTCGCTCTTTCTCTACCAGTAGTGGCGTCCCACAGGATTCTGTTCTTCCACCAACTCTCTTCCTTCTTTTTATCAATGATTTACTTCACACTACAACTAATTCTATCCATTCTTACGCTGATGATTCTACTCTTCACTCTTCCTCACATTTTCCCCTTCCTCCTAACTCTCAAACTAGATCTGTTTCTAGAACTGATATCATTACTTCTATCAACGCGGATCTGTACAGTATCTCTGAATGGGGTAGTACAAACTTGGTTAAGTTCAATAGTAATAAAACCCAATATTTACCAATTAAACTTTGTAAATTAGACGATCTCCCACCAATTACATTTCAGGACGCTATCATCCTCCCAAATTCTGAAATAAATATGTTAGGCCTCACCATTTCCTCCAATATGTCCTGGAAATCACACATCCTTAGTATAACTAAAGCTGCCTCCCGAAAGTTGGGAATGCTGTACAGATGCCGCAGCTACTTCACTCCTGAGCAGTTGCTCCAAGTATATAAGGGATTCATTCGTCCTAACTTGGAGTACTGCTCTCATATCTGGGGTGGCTCTTCTTCTGTCCAACTATTAGATAGGGTGGATTCTAAGGCATTTCGTCTTATCAACTCTCCTCCTTTAGTCGACAATCTCTCTTCCCTTTCTCTTCACTGCAATGTTGCTTCACTCTCTCTCTTTTACAGGTACTTTAACGGGCAATGTTCGGTGGATTTGGCATACTGTGTACCGCCGGCGAAGCCGTGGGTTCGCAACACACGTCTTGCCCGCGGTGCCCACGGTTTCTCTGTGGATGTCGGTCACACGAGAATAACCCGTTTTAGTACCTCCTTCTTTCCTCACACAGCCAAACTGTGGAATGCTCTGCCTTCTTCTGTGTTTACATGCTCTTACAATCTGTTTCACTTTAAAAAGCTGGTTTTCCGGCATCTTCGTGGTGTAGATTAATACAGTATAACCTTTTTTTTCTATATTTACAATTTCTTTCCGTTTTTTTTTTCGCTCCCCAGGCTAATTCCCGTAAAAAAAAAAATAGTTGCAATAAGACCTCTGCACTCTTATTACTTACGCCTTCTAGATATAAAACCTAATACTCTGTTTGCCTTATCTCGAACATTAACGCACTGTATTTCTAGGCCGTAGGTCCGGGCTTACAAGTACCCCTAAGTCTCTTTCACAAGTCGACCTTTCTAGGTTGATGTTGTTAAGGCTGTATACGTTGACAGTATTTGTTCTTCCAATATTAGGTACGCTGCACTTGCTGGTGATGAATTTCATTTGCCATTTCTCTGACCACTCCTGCAGTATATTTAAATCCTCCTGCAGTGCATTTGCATCCTGCCCTGAATTAATCTGCCGCCCTATTTTGGTGTCATTCGCAAACTTGCTTTTGTCACTGCTGATCCTAGTATCTAGATCGTTTATATAGATTATGAACAAGAGTGGGCCCAGTACTGACCCCTGGGGAACCCCACTGGTTACACAGCCCCACTCAGATTTAACACCATCTACGCTGACCCTCTGTGTTCTATCGGTGACCGTCGATTTTATCCAATTTAAAACTTTCCCCTCGATACCATGAGCCTTAACTTTTCTCAGAAGCCTCTCATATGGTACTCTGTCAAACGCTTTGCTAAAGTCTAAGTAAATAACATCGTAATTATCGTCATTATCTACTACCTCGAAGACTTTCCGAAAAAACCTCAGCAGATTTCTTAGACAAGATTTTCCCTTTGTAAACCCATGTTGAGAGTCGTAGATTAATTTGCTTTTCTCTAAATGCGATCTGATGCTATTTGCTATAATTGATTCAAGAAATTTCCTACCACTGACGTCAAACTAATCGGCCGGTAATTTGACACTGATGCTCTGTCTCCCTTTTTGAATATGGGTACTACATTTGCCGGTTTCCACAAGTCTGGCACAACTCCCGTGTCTAATGATTTTGTAAATAAATTTACGAGGGGTCCACTAATCTGTTCCTTACACTCTTTCAAAACTCGAGGGAAAATTTTATCCGGCCCTGGGGATTTTGTCTTATTTAATTTATTTATCTTCTTAAGAACATCCTCTTTTCTGTTAGTGACATTCTTTAATTTTTCATCTTCATTTCCCCTAAATATCACTTCCACCTCTGGAATTTCCTCGTAAATTTCTTCTGTGAAAACTGATAAAAAGTAGCTGTTCAATGCTTTGTTATTTCCACACTGTCATCGATCACTTCCCCTCTCCTTGACTTTAAAGGCCCAACTTTGTCCTTGACCTTTGTCCTATACACCTGGAAAAATCCCTTGGGATTTGCCTTGGATTCTCTCGCTATCCTGATTTCGTAGTCTCTTTTTGCCTTCCTTACATTTTTCTTAACATTACTAGACAGTTCATTATACCTATTTCTGAGCTGCTCCTCCCCTCCCTTTAATTTCTTATATATTCCTTTCTTTATTCCTATATCATGTTTAAGTTTTCTGGTCATCCACCTTGGTTCATTCTTATTTGACCTAATTTTTATGTATGGTATATTTGGTTCTTGTGCTTTATGTAGTATACGAGTGAATATATTATAGTCATGATCAATTGTTGTGTCATCTTTGACCTCACCCGTTCCTACTGGGGACTGACCTGACTATTCCCAGGCTACCTCATCTAGGTACCTTCTTAACCCCTGATAATCTACCAATCGAAAGTTTGGCACTCTGACCATATTGTCATTGTTTTTCGTTTCCAAATTTAGGGTGAACCTGATTTCTCTGTGATCACTGTTCCAGTTCTTCCCCTACTGTGATATCTTTGATAATTTTCTTTATTTGTTAATAATAGGTCTAATATATTGTTACCTCTAGTAGGTTCTGTAATTAGTTGTTTCAAAAAATTGTCCTGTACTGCGTCTAGGAAGTCTTCACATTCATAGTCACCTACAATGTTGTCCCAGTCAATATTTCTGAAGTTGAAATCCCCCATAATGCATAGGTTGTTGTATTTTGCTGCCCTACTCATTTCCTGCCATATGGGATGAGCTGCTTCTTTCCCAAGACACGGGGGCCTGTAAATCACTCCCATAATTAGTTTTTTCCCTTCCTTCCGCAATTATTACCCATACAGACTCGGTTCCTATTTCACCCTTTATTGAATTATTAATACAACATTTTAATGTATCCCTGACGAAGAATACGACCCCTCCCCCCTTCTTACCTTTCCTGTCCTTGTGAAAAAGGTTGTACCCTTCTATGTGGTTCTCTGATAAAAAGTTTTGCACGCCAGGTTCATCCAAGTTTCGGTGATTGCTATGACGTCTACATTCTCAGTACATACAACCGCTCTCAACAAGTCTCTTTTATTTTTAACGCTCCTACTGTTTGTATAGTATACATTTAAACCTACCCTTCCCTGGTCCTGTTTTACCCCTTGTCCTGAGTAACCACTTTTACTCCCCAGGACCTGCTTGTTTTTTGACTCCCACTTACCCCGACCTCTCTCTACTGGCGAAACCCCCCCTTCCCGCTTTGGAGTGACAATTTCATGCTCCAGGGATGCAGACAACGTCTTTACCCCGTCAGAGACAAGTGTACTCCGTCACGACTGTACACGTAGTCGTTGCCATAGAATGGTTGCCAGTTATCAATTAATGCCCAACCAGTGCTTGCACAATGTTTTTCCAGTCGGCAATTTATATCAATTGCCCTGGATAGCCATTCACGACCAACTCCCCCTTCTAGGCAAGACACCACATACTATCGGGATCCCTCCCCTACCTCTAACCTTCCCCAGCGCCTCCCTATACCTCTTGAAAAGTTCCTCATTCCTAACTTTTCCTATGTCGTTACCTCCCACACTAAGACACACTACTGGATTGGTACCCTCCCCTGACAAAACCCTATCTATCCTCTGAGCTACATGCCCTATCCCAGCCCCAGGAAAACACACCCGAGTCCTACGTTTCCTATCTCTTGCACAAAAAGTCCTATCTAAGAACCTCACCTGGCTGTCCCCAACTACCACGACTTTACCACTGGGCAGGGTCTGAACAACTGCCCTTTTCTCTCCTGGCACTACATCGTCCTGCCTCTTCTCCTCCTCGCCAGCTTCCTCCAACACTTGGTAGGAGTTACTGCACTCCACACCCTGGCCAGCTTTCAAATATATCAGTATTTATTATTATATTCTTAATCCCAAGTTCTCCCACCAAAGGGCAAGTTAACAGGTGAAAACCTAAACTAGTCAATAAAAGTAGGAGCATTTATTAACTTATTACCACCACCACATATGTACATAAAATAAAATTGATAAAAATAATAATACAACAAGATGTCTGGAAGTGGCTGAGTAAGGACTGAAGGTCCAACAAGATCACACAATATCAATATCAAGCAAAACAAATCTCAATAGTCAAATGCCAAATCCCATGAAAGGGATGAAAAGATTATTAAGTAAACTAAGTAATTTAATAACATTTATATTAAGTATTGATTTACATAGTTAATTAGGTATATTAAACACAAGTGAAAAACAAAATGTTCAATCACCAAAATAAAAGTAACACAACTATGCATCTACCAAAACACACCAGAATATTACCCAATTATTCTTACCTTAAACATTAAATACACCTACTACATGTAACAACACAAAAACCTGATAGAATTGGCAGCAAGTCTAGGTAATGATGGCTAACTACAAGCAACCAGGGATTACCGCCATAGTCCAATACCATCAAACCATCACAACACCACCAGCAGTAGTCCTTAATAATGGAAGCCCCTCGAAATCGAGGATGGCCGGCCCAAGGGCCTCCTAGGCTGCATGACCCAGGGTCACGGAATAGTCCGAGAAGACTGGACAGCTCGCCGAATGCACTGGCTAACCATTACCCCGGAATACGATCTGCAAATCGATTGACATCCAGGTTCCCTCCCAATTACTGCTGGGTATACAGAGGCAAATGGCATAAAGAAACATGCCCAAAGTTTCACCCCACCCGGGGATCGAACTCTATCGAACTCGGTTCCGCTTGATTGCGAGGCGAGGATACTGACCATTACACCACAGGTCGCCATACAATAAATCGTCTACACCCCGGGAAACGAAGAACACCGACAGCCGCAGAGAAGAGACTCAACTTACCAGGCAGAAACAATTGCCTCATACCTCGGTCTCATAGATGGGAAACTGGTCTCATAGTCGGATGGGAAACTGGCTCTGAAACTGTGCTCACTGGGGTCGAGTAGCTTCCTGGTGTCAAGTTGGATCAAGCGATGGTTATGGTGGTAGAGTGAGGAGGGGGCAGAAGAGAAACGAAAATTAAATATGGCTGCATGCTTTCATAATTTTACATATATACCCTGTATATTCACCTCATATCTTACATGTTTTAACAATTTGTCACTGTACTTCCTTATTGAACTGATTTTCTCATTTAAAACACGAATCCTAAAGTAGTCGAGCCTCCAAGTAACGTCATGCGCGTGGGTGGACTCGTTTTGTTCTCTCGGTGAGCATACCTTGTGTATCTTTATATCTTGGTCCGGGCAAGAACCAAAAATCTGCCCCTACTGAGATTGTCACTGCGTTTGTGGGAGGGCGTTATCCGTGTCAGGGAGGGCAAACTATGACAATCAAGCTTATGCAGAATAGACGTAACCCGAGCGAAACCGGTCAATTTTGCTAGCAAAGAAATAAAAAGATAAGCAAATACAGCAACCAATAAAAACTATATATGGATGGATGAGATTAAACACAAAATATATGAAAAATATATTATTAACTTTAGAAGAATCTAATAAAGGCATGATAATTAATCAACTGTAGGAACGTGCAAAACAACAATCGTGCGGAAGTATGATAAGGCACAGAATGATAATGTAAAGATGAGGTCTTACCTGACATCGTATAAGTAAGCAGTGTCGAATAAATTGAGAATTATACATGGTAATAAACCCTTAACCCTTTACAATAACTTCAAATGTTTCATCAGTCCGGGTTGACGTCCTCTAGGTACAGTGCATGCTGTCTGTTATAACAATTCTGTGTGCTCTCCTTGGGTACCTATTTTTCTACTCTCGTCGATTGTCTATGCATGATGTTCACTTTCATTTGAATCTTTGTTTTTCTTTAATTCTTTTGTAATTTATGTTCAATAGGGAGGGGATATTTTCACTCTGATTATTGTCTTTATAACTCTCTATCCAGTCTATATTGCATAATTAAAGGTACTAAACACTTCCCTGGATGCTTGTACTTCTTTGATCCTATCAACAGGTTCACTAGAAGCGGCTTTCCCGCAAAGTTTGACCATGCTGATGGATATTACACAATAACAGCTTTTTCATGATCCCGAAGCAGTAGTATGATACATTTTTCTGTCCAAAATGCTTCGGCTCCGTGAGTCTGAATATCGGGGTTCGTGGTTCAGGGAGAGAAGCGAATGGACTTTAGTAAAAGGCTGTATACTGGACATCTTTCTTGAATCTGAGTCTTCGCCACGAATCATATTTAAAATTTCAAGCTTTCCTCTCACAGTAGAAAAGTTGGGTGAGCTTCAGGGTACATTAATGAGCTACACAATGCTGCATTGTGTCGCATATGAACAGTGCTTTTGATATTTTACTTTGTTTGACGAGACATTGCAGTGAGAGACATGTGAAGGTTCCATATCAAACAAGTATTTGGTTTACTATTGATATACTTTCTTGGAGACCTATATGTTCTAGTTCATGTTAAGGAGGCGCACACAACGTATAATATACTGTACAATATCACAGATAGCCAAAGTGGAAGTACTTCAAGCTGAGAATATAGGAGGCGCAAAGACATGTTAGCTAATGAAAAGCTTCCCACAACATCGGAACATAACCCAGCTACAAACCCCTTTGGCAGTTTACCAACTTCCACCATATACAGAAGCAGTAGATAATATGTTGTTTTTTTGTTTTTTTTGTTTTTAGGTGGGGAAAGGATGGAAGGCATGGCGGGGCTCAGGGCACAGCCAGACATGGGGGATAGACAAGTCACAACATATAGTCGTGGGGGGAAAGGTTGAAAAAGAAGTTTAATGAGTTAAACGGAGGGGACGACACTCCTTGTTTTACATATTACAGAGTTTGTTAGCTCACTAAGCTAACCTAGGATTTAGGATGAGGTTGTACAATGGTTACTAGATTGATTTTACGATTACAAGTTTATTAAAATCTTATACTGTATTACGTTAGGGACTCACTAGATTGTGACTTGTTAAATGTAAACTTTTATCATCTAAGTTTTAATCTAAGGTGGATCTCTGTGGCGGACATATATGGGTCACGGGTTGGGTTGTTGTAATGTTGTAGTGCGGGCAACATCCGGAGTGTTAACCGCAGAATTTATGACCTACAATGGTTTGTTAAAGTTCTTAACATTGATGTAATTGGTTTGCAAGAACCTTACACGTCCAGCACCCAAAAGAAAGCTGCACCCAGGATAGCTGGGTTTACAGCATACAATAGTGGAGCAGGAAGTGGCCTGCTCTTTTATGTAAAGAATGGTCTGGTCTGTAAATGGATCAAAACTCACAATGATGAGAGTATTCACTATCAACAATTTACAGTAAAGACAGTAAACAGTCAATTTTCGCTGTATAGCATCTATGTTCGGTGTAATGAGCTGCGAGCGGACGTGTTACCAAAGCCATCAGGTAACAATGCTATGCTGTGTATGGGTGACTTTAACTCTCGTCACACTGTCCTCGGTGATGTCCAGCGTAACTCTAATGGGAGGGTGTTCGTGAATTACATCAATAATCATAATATCACTGTATACGACACAGACAAAGTGACACATCTGATGAGGGGCAGACTTGATTATGTGATTGGGTATAACCTAATAGATAGTAATGTCAAGGTTAAGGTCATCTCAGACCACCTAGTCAGTGATCATTATGCAATACTTACTGAATACACTGTTGCTGATGTCAAGTGTGAACCCCATCCTAAGCTCAGAATTAACATCCCAGATAATCTTAAACTGCTCTTCAAGGCCTACATTAACAGATGGTATGCTGGACATACACCTGGGTCAGTGGATGAATTTTGCTGTGATCTTGTAAATGTCATGACCACATATTATACCACCTGGGTTAAGTCCAGAAGGAAGGGCAGCAGGAGAGAAGGTAGAACAGCTTGCCAACACTTATAAGCAAAATAAAACTAGTGATAACCTCCTGGCATTCCTCAAAGCTAACAGAGCATTTCGTGAACTCAAAGGTCAGGTGAGAAACACCTATTAAGAACAATTCTTACGGGGATTAATAGAACAACCACTCTAGCAGAAGTGTGGAACAAAATTAGAGCCATTACCAAGTCACCGACCCCAGTCCAACTTCATCACAGCCCTGAAGAATATGCTGACATGCTATTAGACCAATGGTCTAGTCTGTCACAAATCACTTCCCTGCCTCCTGACATACAGCAATATCATAAAACCACACATTAATAGGGGTTTCAATATTGAAATGGCCTGTTCCTCACCAGACCTTACCGACCAGTTTCCTATAACGCCCCACGAACTAACAACAGCACTAATAATAGGTGAATCATCCTTCCCTGGAGAGGATGGCATAACCTATAAAAACCCTGAGATTGTTAAATGAGATTCCTAACCATCCACTGCTTGACCTGTATCAAATGAGCTTCACGGGTATTCTGCCAAAGACATGGACTCATGGAAACATAGTACCAATCCCCAAAGCTAACTCTCCAAACTTCAGGCCCATTTCACTCACATCCTGTATGTGTAAAGTCCTTGAAAGAGTTGTTCTCATCCGTCTCATGTTTCAAGTCAAAGACAAACTGGCCACTAATCTGTATGGGTTCATGCCTGGGCGCAGCACACAGACATGCTTTGCAGAATATCTTGTTCACTCAAAAGATAAGACACAAACAGCCTTCTTAGACCTTAAATCAGCCTTTGATGTAGCTAATAGAGACATTATTCTTGAGCAACTAGCTAATTTTGGCATCCAAGGCAACCTCCTGACATGGATAAAGGGTTATCTGTCCAACAGGTATGCCAGTGTTCTGTTTGGGGGAGTCAAAAGTACCACAATGAGAGCATTTGAGCTTGGCATGCCTCAGGGAGGAGTGTTAAATCCTATGCTCTTTAATATACTGATGCACAAGCTTATTGCTGACATTCCAGTTCAGCCAAACAAGGCTGTAATATGCTATGCTGATGATATCTACATTATAACACTGATCAAGCTCAGGCTCCGAGCCTTGCTGAATGTATTTGCTCGGAGAACTGTGGAATGTGGTCTCATAATATCTGTTGACAAGACGAGGGTCCTCAATCCTCGTCCTGCTCACACTCTGCCTCTTGACTATAACATTAACAGCATGCCTTTGGAACTATGTAGCTCTTATAAATATCTTGGAATTTATGTGAATGATGCAAACTTTGTCGGCAACCTTCATGCCAAACTTATGCAGTGCATTAAACCCCTCAGAACTCTTATTGGTAAGGGCTATGGAATTAACATACCTATGCTCGTACTTTCTATCTTCACTTCATTCGTTCTGTAGTTGACTATCATGCTCTCCATCTTGTGACTATTCCACCTAAACAACTCAACAGCCTTGAGGTAGTGCAAAATGAAGCCATGAGCATCATTCTAGGATGCCCAAAATCAACCAAAAACGTAAATATGAGGAAAAATCTCGGGCTGCCTTCCTTATCTGAGAGGATAGCTATACTTAATACCATGTTTTGTGTTAACCTTTTGAAGAACAATGGTCCCCAAACTGCATCTCAAACTGAGTTGATGTTCTATCTAAGTAATCCCGACTATCTCGCTAATCTTCCACAAAAGACTCATGAACTCTGATCTAGAAGAACTGAGAAATGCAGAGAGACCTGGCAGTTGTAGCATGAGTAAATATGAAAAATTTTGTGACTAGAGGTACCGGTATTGCCAGCACAAGGACAGAACTAGACAATGTGATATAGTTGTGGCCATAATTAGGCTAGGATACAGACACATATGGCAAGTTAGTAACGCTTTACCCATACCGGAACACTCAGCATGTAAACTTTGTGAAAATCCTTTAAAGCATATCGAATTTGTGTGGATCCCGTCTCATGTTGGAATCAGGTATCATGACCGTGCTGATAGACTGGCCAATGAGGCATGTAAGAAAGAAAATGTTGACCGTGACCTTGGCCTGTCCAATGCTGTACTTAAAAACATTCAAGTCAGTACTGTACTTAACGGGGTGGTGTGGCGGTAAAATTAACTAATTCTAATATTATAAATTAATTTTATTGGAATTAGTTAATTTTACTGCCACACCACCCCTTTAAGTACTGTATTGCGGTGTCCCTCAGGACTCATTTAGTTTAAAACTCGGGTCCAAACACGACGACCCTCTTCAAGGAAAGATGTTGTTTAATAATACGGGCGTGTGTACTCTAAATAAGGCAGGTTGCTCGGCCTCGTCATGTCTCGGACGGGCATCATTTCCCACGTGAAGGACAGACTAAAGAAAGCCAAAGTCGCCGCAGCCAAATTAAAACGTTTTAAACTGATACCTGAGAGGATACAAGTCCACCTGTACAAGGCGCTGGTGAGGCCTGTGTTGGAGTACCCACATATACCACTCGTCACACTCGGGAAGACCAGACTACAACAACTACAGAGCTTCCAAAATTTGACGCTCCTCCATACATACAGAGGTCAATCCTAAGTAACAGGGGTGAAAAAGGTTCAGTGGAAGGACAAGTGGGTGGAAGTGAGTAGTAGAAGTTAAAATAGGTGCCGTGGCTTAACATTGCATGTTTGATTGTTATAGGATTGTTGTACAACCGCCAGCATCATGACCAACGTTCAAGACTCACACTGTCTCAGCTCAAACCCAGAACCCCGGTAGGCCCCGCCCAGTGGAAAAGGTAGAATAGGTTAGTAGTAGAGTTGTTTGGTAACAGATGAAGGTACAGTCTTTGAGCTTATGTCAAAGATGAAACGGAGCAAGTTGGAGAGAAAGAGTTTTGAATCTGATCTTCAAATGTGAGGGTATTCGTTTCATAGAAGAATGAGGGTATCGCCGTAGACTTTTTAAAGAAAGTGGGGAATATTTCTCTGATTTGCTTAGGAATAATCGAACCTCGGATTAGCTTCAGTGGAGTAGTGAGAGGAGAGAATATCTGAACTCAGAGCGGCTTGATATGGTGTACCTGGATTGTTCTCAGGCCGCCCAGATGCAGATAATAGGAGTGTTATTGTTGTTGATGCGTGTTTTAGTATAGATGGGGTGAGTATGGTGTATTGGGTCTGTTTAGTATAGAGGGGTTTCTGTTTCTGTATCTGCGGTGAAGTATGATGTTGTCAAAGTATTCCTACCATTGTAGATGTATAGTTAGGAGTTTTCTATATGTTTGGCGCCTAATAGTCTCCAGGAGATGTTAGAGGTGGAATGTTACTATGATCATGTACAGTAGATGATCGTTGATGCTCCTGGGGCTGTGCATGGTTTTATATCAACTCGCATTGAGGCGTGGCAGTGGTGACGTCACTTTTTTATTCTAAAGTGTGACTGATCACTGCTGTGGCGTCAACTGGTGTTCTGGATGCATATCGAAGCGAGGGAGAGATGGTGGGAGGAGTAATCTGGCGCCCCTTTGTCGCACCAGGAACTAAAGATTTCCATACTGGCAGACAGCGAGGGAGAGGTGCTTTACAGTGCTAATAAACAAGATGAGATAATTTTCCTTCGTGCAAGGCTAGACGGTTTATAAGTCGCATGCAATGAAATCAAAAGCAGAATGTTTGGGGTTCAAACATTTGTGAAGTGATTCACAGATTTTATCGAAGAATTAATTGTTGTGATAATGAATGAAAAACGAAAGAAAGTTGAACAACAATATGTATACAAAAGTGAAGAAAATGAGGGGATTGGATTTAGTAAAGGAGATACAAAGAGGATTTTAATGTAACGTACGTGTACCTCCTTGTGTACAATACAGTTGGGGACTAGTGAACCTTGTACAGTGTACACCCACAGTGTCTGGCTGGTGGTACTTGGCAACCCATTCGCAGTAAGGTGTGAAATTTTCTAAATGAACTTGTAGTGGACGTCTCCCCTACAACTGCCTACAACTGCATAGCCACAGCCACCACCTGCTACCACCTTCCCTAGCAACCAACCAGATGTTACCGTATCTTAGCAACGGAACTAGTCACCGGCGACTTTCTGGGTTTTCCCAACATGATTCATAGAGGACTGGCGGCTGCTGCTGGGTATATAAGCTCTGTCTCTCCATTGAGACTCATTCTGACCATGCTTCCTGAACAAGCAACACCTCCTCCTCCGCCGCTGCCTGGCTGCCTTCGCTTCTCCTCACCTGCCTGGCGGTCCTCGCTCCCGCCAGCGAGCATGGCGACCCACCAGCTGTCCTTCTCTGAGCTTCCTCACCAACCGGCTCTCATTCTGCCCGTCTTCCTGAACAAGCAACACCTCCTCCAGCAAGCTCCACGCTGTCACCATTCATTCAACCAGGAGGCCAGCAACAGACAACATCTTCTCTAACGAAGCTCCTGCACATCTACCTCCTTCAACACGCTACTCACCGAACGTCTTCTACTAAGCAGCTCCCCACCACACGGCACCTCCAGCACTAGACTGCCTATCATATAACTTATATTATATAAGAAAACCACATTAGAGTTTCCTTCCATCCTGAGTGCTAGACAACATTAATATCTCGATACCCCTACAAACTCATTCATTTGTAACAGCCAGGACCATGATTATAACAACCAGGACCATGATTATAACACCCAGGACCATGATTATAACAACCACGACCATGATTATAACAACCACGACCATGATTATAACAACCAGGACCATGATTATAACAACCAGGACCATGATTATAACAGCCAGGACCATGATTATAACAACCACGACCATGATTATAACAACCACGACCATGATTATAACAACCAGGACCATGATTATAACAACCACGACCATGATTATAACAACCACGACCATTATTATAACAACCAGGACCATGATTATAACAGCCAGGACCATGATTATAACAACCACGACCATGATCATAACAACCAGGACCATGATTATAACAACCAGGACCATGATTATAACAACCAGGACCATGATTATAACAACCAGGACCATGATTATAACAACCACGACCATGATTATAACAACCACGACCATGATTATAATAACCACAACCATGATTATAATAACCATGTAATGATTGATTGTCAGACCAAAGCTTACAGCCCAGAATTATGTCACATATAACAGCAAGTACACCACAGACCTCGTGGTACCACCACATTCCAGGTTGACACACCTCAGGTCGACCCAAGGGACTTGACCTCGCCCGCTAATGACGTGAGCCGGTGACCTACAACCGCACCTAGCCAAGACACCTGGCCAGGAACACACCTGCACACACCACCAGATCAAACCAGTTTAGTGTTAATTGTTAGAGGTCAGAAGCCGGCTGGGCCGACCCCATATAAAGGCCCTACAGTCCCGTCCACGGGCATTCGAGATTCCTATTCGATTCCATTACGATTCTCATTCTGGTTGCTGTCATCTCTCTCCCGTTCGGGTCGTCACTCGGTTCACTAAGGAGAGTCACGCACGTCCCCTCCCCAGGTCGGGAGGGAGACCTCCCGACCAGACGGCATCGCCAGCTAAGCAGACTCTCCCTGTGATGAAGGCAGCCCAGCCAGCACTCACTGGGCCTACGTCAGGGTACACGTGAGTCTTGTCAGAACGTCCTAGGGTGAGTTACCTACTGTGGGAAGTGTATTCATTCAGGTGTGTCCGAGAGTCAGTGTCAAGTAACGTAAAGCATAATGTGTTAGTACCCCGATATAATAGTGATATTAATGTGTCCATGTCATTGAGTGAATTAATAAATAGTTGTATCAAGAGGTGTTTAACAAGTTGTCCCTTTAAGAAGTGATATATGTGTATTGACATACGAGATAAGATAAGCGTAGTGACGCTGTGCAAATAACATCCAGGCCACGCTACCAAGTTCCCTACCTTTACATTCCTACTCTCTATACTTCCTATATATATATTTATATTCTTCTTCTCATTGTGTTTACCCTCATTACATTGGTGGCAGCGAACTATGACGTTAACCCACGCCCCCCGCGTCCCTTGTTATTGCTAACAGTGTACTTAACGTAAACCCATGCCCTCCCCCGTTAGCCATAACACCTGGCTCGTTAGTTCAAAAGTGCGTAATAAGAAGTTCCTGCGTAGTAGCGTGAAAAGTGTCCTAGTGTGTCACCGTTACAGCTCAAGTAAATGTCTCTCGTCATGGTATGTGCGAATTTTTAATAGAAATATGTTCAGTGCTTAACGTAATTTCTCAGTGTCACCCGCTATCTATGGCATTCTCAGTAGCCCCAGTGCAGTGATTGTTGGTCAGTGTTAAATGTAGCCATTGTGTTTTAGTGATGAAAGCGGTGTCTGTACTAACTGTTATAACTTAACATGTCTTTTAACCTACATCCTCCTCCCTGTCCTAATCCTTACCTCACCCTCCTTACCCTTCCTCCCATCCCTGCCCCGTCCCTCCGTTCCGTGCCCCTCCCCGCCCCGCGAAGCCTCGGCCTGGCCCGATCAACCACGCCTCGGCTCCTCCCCACCTCACCCGCAACGCACCAGCCTGGCTGGGCCTGGCCAGCCTCGCCTCGCCCAGTGCCTCCTCGCCCCACCCCGCTCGGGTGACCTCACGTCCTTCTGACCCGCCCCGCCTCGCTTGACCACACTAATTCCCCGTCGTTTGTCCCGTAAGCTGTGTGTTGATGATGATGTTAATATAAAGTAATATTGCGATGAATGCAGAGCTTCACTCAGTGTATTTTTATGCTATTATGATTTGTGATGTACTCTTTGACGCGCAGTGATAAATGATATTCAGTGTAGTGCGCAGAGCTTCACTCCCCGACCCAGCCTGATGAGAACATTGTCGTGACGGAAATGATAGTTGCCAAACATTGACCTAACATATAAAGTAAACTTTTTTTTTGCGAATGCACTTCCAACTAATCCATCACCCCTTTAGGATTGTTTCTCTGTCAAATGTCACACACAGTACCACCCATGGCCAGCCGGACGTCAACCACAGTACATACGAGCAGAGAAGAACCAGCATGATGAAAGCAGCGTGATGAATGCAGCTTGATGAAGGCAGCACGAAACCCACCACACACCACGTCACTTCTTTCAAGTCCTCCCTTGGTATAGGATTAAGAAGATTTTATATTTTTCTACTTTAGGAAGTAAGGAGTGTGGAATGGATCGCCACACAACGAACCCTGGTGAGCCCAGCCAGGGAGGGATTCACCACTGTGGAAGGTGTAAGACAGGACGGTCTTTGGTCTCGCCGACACTCACGTACGGAGGGCGAGCCCTGGTCCGCGGAACCTGCCTTACAGTCATCTAAGGAGACGACAGCCCAAGCAGTGGACCGGCTTTCATCCCGGCCGGAAGGGGCCGACGGCAGATGAACAGAAAATCGTCTGGAATATGTTGAAAATGATGATGTTGCAGAGAAGAAATGCAGATGAAGCAGAAAAATTCATCTGGAATATGACGGAAAACGAAGATGTATAAAGAAACTCAGATGGAGCAGAAAAATTCATCTGGAATATGAAAATGAAGATGTATAGAGGAAGAACGCAGATGGGACAGAAAACTCGTCTGGAAGAGTATAGAAACCAGGAGGAAGTAAGAAGAAGTCAGAAGGTGTGGAGAAACGACCTACAAGGTGCGGTATGTGAAGAAAGAAGACAGAAGATGTGCTGTCCTGACATCACAAGAAAGTCGATGATGAAGGACCAACCGACTACAGCTGCTGAGCTGCCGCCATCCCCTGTTTTTCAGATACCAGCTGGATGGAAGACGTGAGCTATGCCGGACCCAACTAATGTACTGATGTTGTTGATGTATAATAAAAAGATATCAATACCCTAATATGTGAAGTAGGAACATTTTTTGTATTATGAAGTATTTTCTCTGATTTTGTTGATGTTTACTACAAAGAATGTCTTTTTTTTAGTCTCACTTTTTTCTATGAGTTCATTTGATCAATGTCTTGGACTATGAAACACGATGTTGTAGCTATATTACTGACTGAGATGAATTATTATTTTGACATGGAAATGTAACACCTGTTATTGTTTGTAGAATGTGATTTGCAAGTTTGCCTCGGACACTATGCTATGTTTCCTTTTTCTCCTGGCATAGAAGCTTTGATCTTGGCGGGAGGTATAGTGAACTTTGTCAGATCAAACTAGCGCCAGTAGAAAAACATACACCTATGAGATTCTTGTTTGTGAATGTGAGACTATGTTATCGCCCCAGGGATCATCTTTGATACCACACGTGACGTTGCTGTCTATATGTGACATCAGTCTCTGTGATGAAGCTTTGGTCTTGGCGGGAGGTGTAATGATTGATTGTCAGACCAAAGCTTACAGCCCAGAATTATGTCACATATAACAGCAAGTACACCACAGACCTCGTGGTACCACCACATTCCAGGTTGACACACCTCAGATCGACCCAAGGGACTTGACCTCGCCCGCTAGTGACGTGAGCCGGTGACCTACAACCGCACCTAGCCAAGACACCTGGCCAGGACCACACCTGCACACAATTATCCAGATCAAACCAGTTTAGTGTTAATTGGTAGAGGTCAGAAGCCGGCTGGGCCGACCCCATATAAAGGCCCTACAGTCCCGTCCACGGGCATTCCTATTCCATTATCTTTATCATTATCAGTTACTGATTCTCATTCTGGTTGCTGTCATCTCTCTCCCGTTCGGGTCGTCACTCGGTTCACTAAGGAGAGTCACGCACGTCCCCTCCCCAGGTCGGGAGGGAGACCTCCCGACCAGACGGCATCGCCAGCTAAGCAGACTCTCCCTGTGATGAAGGCAGCCCAGCCAGCACTCACTGGGCCTACGTCAGGGTACACGTGAGTCTTGTCAGAACGTCCTAGGGTGAGTTACCTACTGTGGGAAGTGTATTCATTCAGGTGTGTCAGAGAGTCAGTGTCAAGTAACGTAAAGCATAATGTGTTAGTACCCCGATATAATAGGGATATTGATGTGTCCATGTCATTGAGTGAATTAATAAATAGTTGTATCAAGAGGTGTTTAACAAGTTGTCCCTTTAAGAAGTGATATATGTGTATTGACATACGAGATAAGATAAGCGTAGTGACGCTGTGCAAATAACATCCAGGCCACGCTACCAAGTTCCCTACCTTTACATTCCTACTCTCTATACTTCCTATATATATATTTATATTCTTCCTCTCATTGTGTTTACCATCATTACAACCACAACCATGATTATAACAACCACGACCATGATTATAACAACCACGACCATTATTATAACAACCAGGACCATGATTATAATAACCACGACCATGATTATAACAACCAGGACCATGATTATAATAACCACGACCATGATTATAATAACCACGACCATGATTATAACAACCACGACCATTATTATAACAACCACGTCTATGATTATAGCAACCACGACCAAGATTATAACAACCATGACTATGATTATAACAAGCACGACCATGAATATAACAACCACGACCATGATTATAACAACCACGACTTTGATTATAACAATCATGACTATGATTATAAAAAACACGACCATGATTATAACAACCGCGACTATGATTATAACAACCACGACCATGATTATAACAACCACGACCATGATTATAACAACCACGACCATGATTATAACAACCACGACCATGATTATAACAACCTGACCATGATTATAACAACCACGACTATGATTATAACCGACCGCCAGTTATAACAACCACGACCATGATTATAACAACCAAGACCATGATTATAACAACCACGACCATGATTATAACAACCACGACCATGGTATAACAACCCACGACTATGATTATAACAACCGGCCATGATTATAACAACCGACTATGATTATAACAAGCACGACTATGATTATAACAATCACGACTATGATTATAACAACCACGACCATGATTACAACAACCACGACTATGATTATAACAACCAAGACCATGATTATAACAACCACGACTACGATTATAACAATCACGACCATGATTATAACGACACTGACTATGATTACAACAAGCACGACCATGAATATCACAAGCAAGTCCATAAATATAACAACCACGACCATGATTATAACAACCACGACTATGATAATAACAATCACGACTATGATTATAACAACCACAACCATGACTATAACACTCACGAACATGATTATAACAACCAGGACCATGATTATAACAACCGACCATGATTATAACAACCACGACTATGATTATGACAACCACGACTATGATTATAACAACCACGACAATGATTATAACAACCACGAATATGATTATAACAACCACGACTATGATTATAACACCCACGACCATGATTATAACAACCACGACTATGATTATAACAAACACGACCATGATTATAACAACCACGACCATGACTATAACAACCACGACCATAATTATAACAGCCACGACCATAATTATAACAACCACGACCATGATTATAATAACCACGATTATGATTATAACAACCACGACCATGATTATAACAACCACAACCTTGATTATAACCAACCACGACCATGATTATAATACCCACGACCATGATTAAAACACACTCGACCATGAATATATCAACCACGAATATGAGTATAACAACCACAACCATGACTATAACACTCACGACCATGATTATAACAACCACGACCATCTGGAAAACCATGTCGCTGTACTCTGTCAGGCGGACGGCGGTTGCACTCTAGCCAAGCACGATACAACTTTACTTTAATAACACGTTACATTTGGAATCAGGAATAGTCAACGGGGAATAGTAAGAATTGTGTGTATATCATATGATCAATTAAATCATGTTAAGCAAGCATGACAGACTTTTTTCTTAATGATTAGATATCAATTGACATTACAGAAATCGTATTTATTGTGTAATAAATAGTAGCAATGCCTATATATAGAGTGTGTGACCGCTATTTCCTGAGTAACGGTATTATATTTTTGTCTCAGCGTGGATAATACCCGTTTTCTAGGACTTCTCGCCAATAGGCGACACATGCACACATTTGGTTCTCAGTGAGCATTACCACTCCAGCATGAGAAAGACAGCTGGAACATCTCTTATTCACAGGTGTAAAGAATGGTAACATGGATGTTTTAAGCCATATTGGTGAGGAATGGATAATAGGTTAACATATGAATTATGCATTATGCATTTTTTGCGCCACACTTCACCTGTGTCAGACTAAACCTGTGAGTAGAGATAATATTTACACGAAGTACAAGGAGGCAGGTGGAAGCCTAGTAACTAGAGTGTAAGGAAAGAACATTTGTGCACTTCTAAGTGTGAGTTTAAATAGCTTGTTGTTATTGGGAGAACGTCGGCTGCATGTGTAAAGCTAGGGAGAAAGCAGAGAACAAAGATATGAGGTACTCATTATAACACATAACGCTTTCAACAACTTAGGGTGAGAACTGAAGAACCTCTGATGATGAGAGAAACAGGAGGCCTGGTGACGACAGCCTCATACTTTTAATTACTTTTATCCTCTTCATCACTGATCGGCTCGTTAGCCCAGGTCACGTCTCTGTTACGCACTGTTGGCAAGTACTGGGCATGCACTGGCTACTGAATGTATCTGAACATGCTCCAGTGCTTGTCAAATCTGGTCTTGAAAGAGCTCGCACTCGGTGCCGTCACAACACTGTCTGGCAGATTGTTCCAAGAGTTCATAACTCTCACTCCGAAAAAGTTACCCCTCACAGTTTTCTGGACTTGCGACTTCTTCAACCTTGAGCTGTGATCCCTTGTGGGGCGAGCGTCCGCCAGCTCCAGGTAAGTACACTACTGAGTAGTGCCCTTTGGGATGTTTATACACCTCAATTAGGTTCCCCCTTGCCCGTCTGTAGTATACGCTAAGCAATTGCAGGCGCTCTAATCTCTCAGGGTAGCTGAGGTGCCGAAGTGCTGGCACCAGCCTGGTGGTCCTCCTTTAGACATTTTCAATCAACTGAGTCCCTAGAATATCTCAGGGACCAGACGGGGTGACAGTAATCCAGACGGGGAAGCACCTCACGACCTTCTTATAAGACCTAATAATTTACTTGCCTGATTCACCTTCTCCTCGCAATGGCCCGAGAACTTCAGCTCATTGTCAACATACACCTCTAGGTCCTTTTCACATTCAGTCTCAATTAATGCAGTTTTCTGTCCCGTTGGGACATATGATACGCCTCCTTACTGTTGGTACGTCCCAGGTGCAGCTTCTTACACTTCCTGACATTGAATCTTAGCAGCCATTTCTTCGATCATTCTTGAAGCTCACAGAGATCCTTCAGATCTTCACAGTCTGCTTGGTTCTTTATTTCCCTAGTCCTACCCAGTAGGTCGAGGGTTCGATTCCTTGCTGGTGAGGTCGTTGATTATATGTTCAAAGTCCGCGTGTTATATGGACTAAAAATGAAGTATATATATATATATATATATATATATATATATATATATATATATATAATATATATATATATATATATATATATATATATATATATATATATATATATAGTGGTCCAAAAACTATATGGTAAAAAATATAGTAAAATATATTGCTCCACAAGCCTTAAAATTGTCCATTTGGTTCATAGATAAGGTCTGTAAAATTTTATCCATATTCATTAACATTTAGAGGTCAATCCATTATATTATACTTGTAGTGTAGGACTGAATTTTCTTGTCCGCATGATACAGTCTTAATATACACAACACATTATATTGGGTATATTTCAATGTATATAGCCTAGTTGCCTATTTGGAAAGGGCAAAGAGTCAAGTATTGATCATAGGGACTGACAATGACAGGTTGAAACAGGAAACACAGACAAGGGTTACCATTAATCAGATGAAGTTACTTATTTCATTTATATCTCATCAGTTCTACAATTATTTCATTATCAATCTAAATAGTATATTATGCAGGTTTCCATCTTGTGTCATGGCATATGAATGGCAGGCAATTATTACCTGTGAGAAATAATTAGACTTAGTTACAGATTTTAAGGATGTTGGCAACACTGATCTGGTTCCAATGAGAGATCGTGCGATAAATATGAAGGTGGTGAATGACAGCGCAGAGAGGGCAATTGCTCTCATAGAGCGTTATAATGAGTCTATAACGCAAAATGAGGACCAAAAGCAGTACCTTTTACAGGTTGTTGCAGCTCATCGCAAGAAGTTACCAACCAAAGCTGCTGCTATGATGAAGGGATACAAATAAAGAATGTATTGGTGTTCTAGAGTTATTTAGTTTGTAATTTGTAAAACTTATGATTGTATTTTTCTTGAATAAAGACAATGTGTTTATAATGTGTTTATCTAGCCCCGAAAAATCCTTATTACGTACTAAATGGAAAAAGGGACATTGATTGACCTCTAAATATGCTTTAAATGATCCAATTTTTTTCTGGGATGCATTTTGTACCTAATGGACAAAAATAAACCTTGTGGGAGAAACGTATACAAATATGTAATATTTTGACTAATCTTATATATATATATATATATATATATATATATATATATATATATATATATATATATATATATATATATATATATATATATATATATATATATATATATATATATAACAAAGAAGTATGTCTGTGTGTTTGTTTCTTTGTGTGTGTGTCCGCACGAGAATCTCGGAACTACATTACGGATCTGTAATTGATGACGGATGGTGTTATATGTAGTGATGATGAATGGCATTATATGTAATGATGATGGATGATGTTATATGTAGTGATGATGGGTGGTGTTATATGTAGTGATGATGGATGATGTTATATGTAGTGAAGATGGGTATTGTTATATGTAGTGATGATGGATGGTGTTATATGTAGTGATGATGGATGGTGTTATATGTAGTGATGATGGATGATGTTATATGAAGTGATGATGGGTGTTGTTATATGTAGTGATGATGCATGGTGTTATATGTAGTGATGATGGATGGTGTTATATGTAGTGATGATGGATGTTGTTATATGTATTGATGATGGGTTGTGTTATATGTAGTGATGATGGATGTTGTTATATGTAGTGATGATGGGTGATGTTATATTTAGTGATGGTGGATGGTGTTATATGTAGTGATGATGGATGGTGTTATATGTAGTGATAATTAGACACTAAAATAATAACAGTTTAATGCTAAAAAATATAATTTTGCTGTACCGTTGTAGTGGAACTTACAAACACCGTTTATGAAATATTGATGGAAGAAGAAGTTTGGGAGTGAACAGTGAGACAATGTGGAGCTTCCCGGAGGTGGCGTCCTACCGTAGTCTAGCAAATGAGCCGCCGGAACGAATCTTGGCATGGATAGCAAGTGTTTCCTTGCTTCTCTCATGGACAGTTCTATGTTGATGCCCAGAGTGAACTGGCAAATCAAACATACTTGCTGCTAATGGCAAAACCAAAAATGTGGTCTACCCTAATGCACTACAGTGAGACAATGTGGAGCCTCCCGAGGGTGGCGTCCTACCGTGTGTGCAGCTGAAATATAAACTCAAACTATTTTACCGATCTGTAGTGATGATGGATGGTGTTATATGTAGTGATGATGGATGGTGTTATATGTAGTGATGATGGATGATGTTATATATAGTGACGATGGGTGGTGTTATATGTAGTGATGATGAGACAATAAAATAATAACAGCTTAATGCTAAAAAAAATATAATTCGCTGTACCGTTGGTAAGGAAAACATGGTGGAACTTACATACACCGTTAATGAACTATTGATGGACGAAGAAGTTTTGGGGACTGAACAGTGAGACAATGTGGAGCCTCCCGGAGGGTGGCGTCCTACCGTTGCCTAACGAATGAGCTGCCCAGAGCGATTCTGCTAGTAATAATAATAATAATAATTATAAAGAACCATAAATAAATACAAAAAAAAGATGGAAAGTGAAAACAATGTATGTTGTGTAGTTAATAGTAAGAGAAACAATTGAGACCCTGTAATTGTGTGTAAATGAGGCTGAAAGTCAAATGAGCAACCTGGAACTTGTTCACAATTTTCGTGATGCCATATGGCAGCAGGGTCTACCATTAGGCAAAATATTAAGCTTCCAATATTCTCCCAGGCGGTAGTACCTCCCTTTTTGAAAGCTGCCTACTACCTACTACCTGGTGTCCTTAACTAGTTATATGCAAGATTAGACACTCTCTTATAATAATTTACTATGTGAGATACTGAGATAACAAAGTATAGTATGTAGAACCATAAAATATTATTTTTATAAGGGGTGAGAGGTAAGTGAGGGAGCGCAGGAGTCTACCCGCTGACGTCAGCAAAGCTCCATCCACCTGCGCGTGAGGTGACCTCCTCTTCTATAGACCTTGCATATACCACCTTCTGGAAAACCGAAAGGCGTTTCTGACTGTCGTGTTCATTGTCTTCACCAAGTCGACCACAATATCAACAATGCTATTGACCTCGGGATTCAGAGAAGTCTTATACCATGGCTTACAGACCCTTAGTGACCGACGCCAAGTCGTACGCTTCTGAGGAGCTGTCTCCACCTGTCAGTCACTCACCTGGGGCTTCCCCAAGGCACCAAGATGCCTATCAAAAATGCAATGAGAGAAATTCCCGCCCTGGAAATATGTCGACAAGTCTACCATTGAGATCAGAGTGAATAACTTGGTTCCCGACTACAGCACCCTCCAGAATATATTAAACAGTCTCCAAAATTGGGCCACCAACAACTATGTCACCATCAACCACACCAAGACCATGGTTATACAACATCAACCTCTTCTCTGACCTTGACCCACCTCCCTCCATTACTTTGGGCCCCAACACACTCAAATCCTTCGGAGTTCCCACGCCCGAGTTCCTCAGTGTTTACTCAACCTACTTATATCCTAAGCTCACCTATGCTTCCCCTGGTCATCCTCCCTAAATGCCAATCAACGGAAACACTTAGAGAAAAGTGCAGAAGAGGGCATGCAAGATTATTCTCTCCCCTTCCTACTCCACATATCAAGAAGCGCTAAACACACTGACCCTCTGTTCTCTCTGACCATAACCATGACCTCACCTGCAAATTTCAGGAGAACTGTCTGCACCATCCTCGACACCGGCCCCTGCTTCCACCCGTGATCCCTCGTCCATAAATTGTTGTTCGACATTACAATGGTATCCAGCCCATACGAGCACGTACCGATCACTATAAGAACAGACCAACCCCAACAACTTTAAAAATTATCAACAACTCGGAGTTAACCGGTGTTCGTTCCCAACCAATCTTACTTTTGCACTGCTACTATGTTGGGATTCCCTGCTTTATGACCTCCCCACCTTATTATTATATATAATATTTGTATCACTTACGTTACTTGTATATTAATTGTAATTCAAGTGATCCATTCCCAATTATGCAACTGTATATATTTTGCTGCATTTTGGCTGCCGTGTTCTTTCAATAAACCGTTAATTATTATTATTATTATTATTATTATTATTATTATTATTATTATTATTATTATTATTATTATTATTATTATTATTATTATCATTATTATTATTATTATTATTATTATTATTATTATTATTATTATTATTATTATTATTATTATTATTATTATTATTATTATTATTATTATCATTATTATTATTATTATTATTATTATTATTATTATTATTATTATTATTATTATCATTATTATTATTATCATTATTATTATTATTATTATTATTATTATTATTATTATTATTATGTGTCAGAATCTGTATGCAAGGTTAATGTGCGAGAGTGTTGTTCATGTGTTGTTAATACCTTTAAGTTTTCTTGTAGGCCTTTGACAGATCGAGGATTAAATGCACACGTGCACGCTGGTCTCTGTATCACCCCTCTCATCACTACTCCACCCAACTCAGTACCGCCTCAACACCACTGCTGATCGCAATTGAGATCTTACAGCCACTGGACACGATGCTCAATCCTAATTTCATTTTTAGATAATTAAACGCAATACCTACCCCTGATCTAGCTCGCTTAACCTAAAATAATTTAACCCTACTCGAACTGAACCTATCCCTTAATATAAGCAAAACTTACATGATAAAACCTTCGGCTTTAGCAAGAAAATTCGGGTCCGGTTTTAAGGTTCAAGATTTAATTTTGCCTTAACTTCGTTTTCATTGCGAGACATTATGTAGGTATTATTTGTACTTGAAGCAGCTGTCAACGACAGATTTCAGGTGTGTGATAAATCTTATCTCCGCAATTAACTCCGTTACCTTTTATTTGTTGGCGCTAACTAAAGCTACTGTCGCACTAGAGTTTTCTGTCCAATTAATCCACGATAGCATTTCATCCACTGGCAATAAGTCAGCCATGCGATCCACACACTGGTCACACCTGCGAAAGGAACTGTTGGCCAGGCGCCCAGCTCGCGCGGCTAGTTTGAGCTCAGATAGAGAGCAGGATGGATTTATGATTCTATGGCAACATTAATCGCTTTAGTGAGATGTGTGGTCTTGTTGAAAAAGCCCAAGACAAAAAAGAAACGATTGCGGGTACGCGATTGGTTGGCAGGAGAAGAAGATAAAAGTGCTTACCACAATTTAGTACGATTTCCATCACATGAAAAAGGCAAAATTTTATGAATTGCTGCAGATGGTTATGCCACTCATCAAAGAAGGATACTTGAAGAAGTCAGTTTCTCTGTCACTCTTCGCTTCCTTGGCACTTGTTAGTACCACATGATTTTACCAAGTATATTAGCATAGGGGAGCTTTCTAATATTGGATAACTCTTATTGACATTTTTTTCTTTGGCTAATATGGAGGACTTCACAGTCCAGTCCTAGTAATAGTAAGTTCGCCCACAGCAGGTGTTAAGTTAAGTTAGGTTAGGTTAGGTTAACTTGAACTTTTAAATAAACCCTTTTTAACGCATTTGCTATAACTACGACAGTGTCCACTATGAAATCGTGAAATAGCAGCATTTTAAGTTCGTTTTCTATGAAAAATCAGCAGCTGTAATTGTTAATTAAGGATGGAAAACCAAGTGCAGTTCAACTTGGTAAGGAGTCATTACCTACAATGGTTTGCCCTATGCTAAATATTTCCAGAATCAAATAATCAAATATATTACTAGCAGAAACGCTACCCTCCGGGCGGCTCATCCGCTAGGCCACGGTAGGGACGCCACCCTCCGGGAGGCTCCACATTCTCTCACTGTTCAGTCCCCAAAACTACTTCTTCCATCAATAGTTCATTAACGGTGTATGTAAGTTCCACCATGTTTTTCACTACAACTGCACAGCAAAGTATATTTTTTTAGCATCAAACTGTTATTATTTTATTGTCTAATCATCACTACATATAACACCACCCATCATCACTACATATAATAACATCCATCATCACTACATATAACATCATCCATCATCACTACATATAACACCATCCATCATCATTACATATAACACCATCCATCAACACTACATATAACAACATCCATCATCACTACATATAACACCATCCATCATCACTACATATAACACCATCCATCATCACTACAGATAGGTAAAGTAGTTTCAAAGATTCTCGCGCGGACACACACACAAACACACAAACCATGCAAGTGAGTGAATCACAGCGATGACCGACCTGAAGTCGTGTGTAGGAGAAGGCCTGCCGTTAGTGTGGACACAGTTGCTCAAAGGGTATTGTATTGCTTGACAAAAGCTAAATATACCGTATATAATCCAATCTATATATATTAGATAAACAAAGGTGGATATATTTCGACAATATTGTTTTATATATCCTCATATTTGTTCTTTACTACGCTCCACATATATGTGTTGCAGGACATGTAGCCGCACACCCATATCGCTTTCTAATTGTTTCACACATGTTTTAAATGTTATGGACAATTACAATGGATACATGTTTATACATAATTTGATAAAATATTTTTGTTGTTTCATTTAACCAACAGTCATGCCTACAAAACAATCTTGATGCTCTGTGTGCGTGTGTGTGTGTGAAATGACGAGTAAGTGATCCACATTTGCATTTAGTTTTGGTAAATATATGGGTGAAAAACAATCACATAGGCATTTGGATATAGTTACACGGAAGAAGGGAAATAAGGATAAAGGTTGGGTGTGGTGTAAACATTGTGCACCGGCACTATGCTCAAAACGACGTATGGGAGAGCTATCTCGGAAGGTAAATGGATAAATATTTTTTTTTTATGAAACATTTTAAATACTAAGGATGAAACATGATATCGCACACATGCACACACACATGACATTACAGAGTAAGTTACCTCTCTTGTCTCGCTTGTGCGTTGATTGGTTTGGAATTGCTTCGTTCGAATCTTACTTTCGAAATTACAATCTATGAGAGGTTTCCTTCATTTCCATGATTCACAAAGATATTTGAAGTGTATAAAATGCAATATACTAATACATATTGTCATCTATGCATCCATACTATGACTGCTTACCATTGTACATAGCAAGATGAGTGTAACATGACAGACTGATAGCGAAGCCTCGAAGGGTTCATAACATGTGTGTTCGTGATCGTGCTTCCCCGTGATAGTTAGCATGGCCAGCTATTCAGAAAGGACCAGGTCCTCAACTCCGGCCCGACCTGGGTGGGCTAGAAATTGTGGTTTCCGAGTGTACTATCGTGGACAAAAGTTCGCTCCCTGTAGTGAAACTGAGACACAGGAATGAGTCTCCGAACTGACTTACCCTGATTGTTATCTGGTGCGGGTGTGCTGTGTGGGTCGATACTGCTTCAGTTTGGGAAGGAGCGAACTTTTGTCCACGATAGTACTAACGTGCCCAAAAGTCGTGTCCACTACCCATCCAGTGAGGTTTCGAATAGCCTTGAGTCTGAAGTTTCGAAACAGCTGGGGGAAATGCTATGGTCGGCCAACAGATGTCGCCCACTGTAGTGTGTGTGTGTGGGGGGGAGGGGATAGAGGAGGTGGGGGCTGGATGAGAGGCAGGTTTATTTATTATTTATACCACCATAATTTCAAGCTGCCTTTTTAACTACGTTTTGTCTTACAGTTGTTTCTTTATGGTTACGAATTCATGGAACAGGTGCAGTGCCCTGGGTGCTTATTGCCGCTCAGGTCACAATGATACTTTAAAGAATGGAATATATTAAGGATAAAAGTGAAATATGCAAGGATCAGCTAGTTTTACTCAGCGACCACGTCACAATTTTGTTGTTATTCCGACAAAGAGATTATGGTAATATTTATTTATATTCCACCCATCCTTTGCTTAATAAATATTTGTGATAATATGCAATATTATATAATTATATACTTATGTTAAAAAGAGTGGAGTGAAAAAGTTATCAGTATTGTAAAATAGTATTCAGACTTAATCTAGTTCCAATTCTTCCAAGTTCCAGTGTTTAAACACCCCACCACAATATGCAAGCTTCATATATTTTGGAGTGTGCTCAGTTACCGTTAATATTGTGTGCTGAACATCATGAGCATTTCAATGATGGTAGCTATTGTAACTATATAATTATATTGTGTTATAAGACAACACATTCCACGACGTGTCATACAGATCATTGTATACCACACAATACATAATTTGTGGCTGTAAAGTTACTTTGTTATGAATTTTCATGCAATATAGTTTAAGACATCATTAAGGACATGGATTTCAGATAACACTGTAGGTGAGTTAATATATATTAATTGTATTTACAAACAGTACTAAAATCCAAACAATACACCAATACACACACATCTTAGTATTTGGTCCAGCCACCCATTGCATTCAGGACTTCATCAAAGTGATTAGGGATAGAGTGTACCAGCTTCAGGCACACCCCTGGTAGTCGACGTCTACTCTCCCACACGTCGTAAGCTTTGGCCTCATTGCTGCACAGGTTCGCTGCTCCCTAATATCCCAATCACGTTTCATCATGGCCCAAATATGTTCAATCGGATTAATATCACATCGTAGTGTTGGCCAGTCGATGACCTCAATGTCAGGGTGATCTTGGAGGTAGTCCTTTACTATGTTGCTGGTATGAATGGGACTGTTTTCATGAACCAGCCTGATAGTGTGGGGGGCTGGAACTGCCATAGCCCGGACTGTAGGAATTAGTACTTGCTCCAGGATGTCTACATACTGCTCACCAGTGAAACGGCCATTGATCTTGACCAGTTCACCTGGCCCATGTGCCCACATCCACCCCCAGAATGGCACTGACACCCTACCGCTCACTGAGCGATGTTGAATGTGTTTCTCATGGTAGCGTGTGTTTGGGGGCCGCCAGCACTGCCTTGCTTCGGCTCCCACTGACCTGAACACCGTTTCATCGGTAAATATAATGGTTCTCCAGTATTCTTCTCTATGTGGAAGGTATTCCAATGCAAAGCCGAGTCGACACTCCTTGTGAGTAGGTGTTAGCCACCCTTTGTGAGCTGGAATATGGCAGTCGATCCCGGCTTCATGAAGTAGGCGTCTCGTCGTCATGTGATGGCAGTTGAGGCCCAGATTTCTTGTATGCTCCACTGATGTTCGCATTGGATATGCCGTTGCAGCTGCCACGATCATGGCGTCCATCCTTGCCGACGTTACTCGTGGCTTCCCGCTTCGAGGTTTCGTCTCCACTGAGCCCTCTTCCTCCCACAGGCGGATCCGCCTCCAAATCGTCTTGGTGCTCCTTTCCACTTCGACAGCATTGTTCGGCACAGTTGCCCCGGCTCTCCACATCCCGATGATTTGGCCTCGCTCAGCAATCACTGTCGACGAATTTGCTCGTCCTGCAGGCATATCTGAAATGGCAGAGTAATATTATGTTGTGGTAACTGATGCAGGCTTTTATATACTAGAGTAAATTAATGGTATTAGTAACACCTAGGTTTAGTATTATTACTCTGACATAACGTTTTGGTAAATCTTTTTGGATCAACTGCCCAAGAAACCCTTTCTATTTCATGTATTCATAGTGAACTGCAAGTGGATCCTCCCTCCCCCCCCCCAAAAAAAAATTTTTTCACCACCACCCCTGCGACTGTAGAGTGAACATTCGCCGATAATCATCATCATCATCAAGATTTAGATTAACCAGACCACTGACACCCATTTGAGTCTCTCCTAGGGCTGGCCAGAGGGATTAGTTAACATATATTTGTGTTTCTATAATTTAGTGTTATATTGTTTGGAGGAGATTACAGTATTTCAAAAAGGTCAAAACTGAACTTAGCGAAAATTTTGGGGTCTCTGCTAAAATATCTTACATTGTAGGGTTAGTGAAGCACATTGTTCGATACCGATTATAAATAGGGCATTCAATGAGAATATGTTGGACTGTTATTTGTGTTCGGCAGTTGGAGCATATAGGTGGGGCTCCATTAGGGGAAGACATGAGTTGGCCATGCGTCAATCGCGTATGCCCAATTCTTAGACGATTCAGAATAGTTTCGTGATGTCGAGAGGATTGTTTTGATGATGACCAAGGATAAACTGATGATTTGATCATTTTTAGCTTATGACTTGTTGGTTCATTTTCCCAGGACTTTTGCCAATCGTCAAATATTAATTGTTTATAGGTAGTTAGCCTCGCCGATAATCAAAATATATGGCTTTCCACTGCTTTACATATTTCTTTGACAATTTTCAGCTCTGACATGTTCGTCCCAGATTACATATAACTGTAATAGGTTACATTACGTTAGGGTTCGTTATATAAAACGTTTTTATTCATGTTCATTGAGTCATTCTGAATTCCATTTCTGCTCAAAATACTACATTACCTAACCCAAACTCCCAGGTTGCAACTGGGGGTGTAACATAACCGAGTAAGGTAACGTGCGGCAAAACGCATAGCACATCAAACATCATATTTTTATGGTGAAGTTAACTAAGGAGCTCGTATAACAATTGTCATATAATTATAATAGGGTGTCCCACTAATTACAGCAGATATTTGTCGAGGTGAAAGACTATGTGATTCTGAGTATAAAACTTTTATACATATATGTATTTTTCGGTTTATGTTTAGCAGTGAAGTGAATTTTACAAATTACTCACGGCAACCATTACAAATGGTGGTGTCGAGGCGGGAGATACGGATAGCGATAGCGAAATATAGGAAAGGGGGAAGAAGGTTTAGTAGTGAAAGAATGTGGGTTAAACGGAACAGACTTTTAGGAGGAGAGAAAGTGTGTGACCTTCTGCCCACTGCATGGTATTGGGTGGTAGGTTGGGGTGACTGGGGCGATGGGAGAGAGGAAAGGATGTGGAGAAAAGAAGGCGAAAGGAAATGGAGGGCCCATCCCTATTTGGGTGGGGTGCACCTCATCTTTAATTTGTTTGGAGGGCCCATTCATTATTTTTTTCTGAGTAGGGTTAAACTTTTTATTATAGAGAGAGGGAAACGGATGGAGATAGAGAAGTGGTGGCTCAATATCACATATTCTTTCACCTCTACAAATATCTGCTGTCACTCATGGGACACCCTGCAATAGTATAAGGACGACATGGGCTATGCTGATAAATTAATGTGACTTACCTGTTGGTGACGACGATGGTAGAAATGAGACCTCGGCATGTTTCGGTGTTCGACATCACCTCCTTCCCCTGGTGTGGGTGGCGCCAACCTTGGTAACAACTTGTGTATTCTCCGTGACTACCATTACTGGTAGTCACGGAGAATTAATTGCTGGTGTGCCCATCAATCTTACCGTCGTAGCCATATGGTCGTTGTAGTGCTTTTATTTACCCGTTACACATCTCTCACCATTCTTAATAATATTAACTATCTTCATGACATTCTTATTGTTATCAGTGATTGCGGAATTCACGATGTTATGCTCCACCTACACACAGCCTGTTACTAGACTAACCCCCACCTCCTCTATCCCCCCTCCCCACACACTACAGTGGGCGACATCTGTTGGCCGACCATAGCATTTACTCCAGCTGTTTCGAAACTTCAGACTCAAGGCTATTCGAATCCTCACTGTGGTTGGGTAGTGGACACGACTTTGGTGCACGATAGTACATACTAAATTCCAATAATTTTTTTTTTAGTTCTATACATTGATAAATACTATGAAGATCTCTTTTTTTTTCTCCATATGTACTGAAGTAAACTATCAACTTGGTGTAGCAATATGTCAAGTATTGCAGCCAGCTTACTTGAAAATGCCTGAAACTGTGCAAGAATGGCAGAAGGTAGCACAACAGTTCAATACCAAATTGAATTTTCCCATGTGCATTTGGGCTATAGATGGAAAGAGGGTTTTAATATCCAAACCCTCAAAGTCAGGCTCAGAATACTTTGATTATAAAGCACAAAATAGTATTGAATAGTCATGTTGGCCTTGGTTGACGCTGACTACAGATTCAGGTATATCAATGCAGGATCATGTGGTCCAGCAAGTGATGCTGGCATATGGGATAGGTGTTTTCTGGAGGAAGGTTTGGAGCAGAAGTTGTTGAATGTCCCTACTCCTGTTCTTTTGCCCTTCTCCTCAGCTGAGTGCCCTTATGTAATAGTTGGTGATGATGCCTTCCCATTAAAAACCTACATGATGGAGCCTTATCTGAGTAAAGACTGACTGCGGATAAAAGAATCTTCATCAATAGGCTGTCTCGTGCACGTCGTGTGTCTGAAAATGCTTTCGGCAAACTGTCAGCCAAGTTTAGGATATTCAGACAGCCTATGAGCATATCCTCCAAAAACAGTGAAGACATCATTATGTGCACTGTTTTCCTGCGCAACTACTTGAGGATGTCTTACAGAGGAGGTTCAAGAAATGGTAGGTAAGGAAGACACCTGGATAGTGGCGTGAATTACCACATGATGACCTACAGGATATCCAAGCATTGGCAGAGGACATTCAAATGATGCAAAGAAATTCAGGGATGCTTTTAAAGCCTATTTTATGACTGAGGGCTATGTTATCTTCACTCATCTTGAAAAGTGTTTGTCATTGTATAATTTTGAAACTAATTTTACTGTGTATTTTTTTTTTAAATAGAATAGTTCTGCCAGTCGGTTTGTTTTCCATATTTGGATATATACTGATTTCTTTTGCTTCTCACAAAAAAATGAATTTGAAATAAGTGATGTTTATGCACTGGGTCACTCCTTGCATAATTAAAAACAAACATGAGTTTCCTTCATTATATAGTAACTCTGAAAATACAAAAATATATACAGCCTGGAACAATTGATGGGCCATCATACTTGTTCTGGACTGCCCGATTCCAGATATTAGAAAGCACTGCCATAAAATCAATGAGCATTGTGGTCTTGCGCTCAGGGGGTACCATTTTTGCCACTTCGTCGGCCAAATAACCCAACATCTGGCAGAGGGTAGGTTCTGCCCTCTTGTTGTGTTCTGCCTCAACAATTCTCTGTTTTGGCCACCAATTCGCCTGGATCCCCTTTCTTCTTGTATTTTGTTGTCTTTGTGGTTGAAGTGAGCGACTGATACTGCAAGGGTATGAGCAAACTCTCACAATCTGTTGGTGTGACTGCTGATGAGGATGAGGTAGGTTTTGGCCAACTTAGCGTGCAAGTGAGTGACATCACTCCATCACTGTCTGTCAGGTGTGTATCAGTGCAATCAATGATCAGAGGATCTAAAGTATCGGATGACTCCTGGAATAAAAAGAAGAAAAAATTATTCCAGTGGCTAGAGAAAAAACAAACAGACGAAGCGTCAATGAGTTCATAAGCTTGAAATACGTCCAGCAACAAAAATAAACGATTTCGTAAACTTCTAACTTAACCATAACATGTACAAGTGATTTTTTTAAGTAATTTCTAACCTAATCATCATATGTACTATTTAATTTACTGTATAAAGTAACTTCTAACCTAACCTAAGCTAACCTAACTACGTACAAATTACTTTTTAAAGTAACTTCCAACCTAACCATACCATGTACAAATTAATTTATAAAGTAACTTCTAACCTAACTTAACTTAACCTAACCAAACCTAACTATTTACAGTCGGCCACAAGAATAAGTATACACCTACGGTTCGTGTTTGAGACAAAATATCTGGTAACACTGTCCTGAACAGAACAGACAAAATTACAAAATGACCTGTAATTTATGTTTTATTCCTACATATATGTTATAAGTACATTTGTTGTGAATGTTGTCATGTGTTTGTATTACAAGTAATATATTGGATCCAATGGTAGTAAACTTGTTGCCGAATGGGATTGCAGTTATCGTACAGCTCCCTCCTCCTCCCCCATTTGTTCTTTTACCCTACTTTGTTTTACTGATGTCTGGATTAGTAAAGAAAGGAAGAGGAGTAAGGAGACGAATAAAGAAGGGGAAACAGAAAATAGTTAGAGATAACAGGTGGGGGGGGGGGAGCTGAGTTTCAACATGCGTCTGGATCCGCAGTTTCAACGTTACCAGACCATTTTCGGACCTTACAGCTACAGTGTGTATACTTATTCTTGTGGCCGACTATACAAATTTATTTTAAAAGTAACTTCTAACCTATCAATGTACAAGTTATTTTTTAAAGTAACTTTCAACCTAACCATGCACAAATAAATTTTTATATTAACTTCTAATCTAACCTAACCATGTACAAATTAATTTTTACAGTAACTTCTAAATATACAGTAGGTCGTCTATACACTCATCCTAAATTTGTAACTCATTTGGCACTGCTTAAATTGTAAATTAAGTTTTTTTAAATCTTTAGCCTGCCAGCTATGTGTGATATGTGATGCCTTGGAATATTTATATATACAAAACACAATGAGGATAAATATCCCCAACCCACACAAGCAGCTCACCTGACTCAGTAGATCGAATATAAACTCAGGAGAGCAAAGTAAACAGCCATTGAAGAAATACGTTTGCAAATGCTTTACTGTTAAATAAGTAAAAGAAAATAGTACTATTTACCTGCATTTAGCTGATGTAACTCTTCAAACTCTGCTTCGAGGTAGTCGCACACCAGCTGGTAGCAATGCCTTTTCGATACTTTCTCTTAAAATCGGGGTTTTCATAATCCCAAATTTCCGGGTAGTCCCTCACTTTTCAATGAAAGCATTTTGAGACTCTTTGCCCCAAGGAAGACTAGCTGTACTCATTACGGAAATTTGGTGTTCGCTGTGCGATTGTAGACTTGTAGAGGCAGTCGATGTTGTTTGCAAAAGTGACGCAAGCAGAAAGGCGCATGCGTGCGGAGTGTCAACAAAGGCTGTAAGAGACTGCTCCTTAAAATTCGTATTTCTGACGAATTCAGCGAGTCTACCAATCCCAGCAAGTGCAGACAACTATAGTAAGACCCAGTTATCAGCACAGTGGCATATATTTTTTTTTTACTTTTGGACTTTGTCATTTTTTGGGGATAAAACATCTGGTCCTACCACCCGATCCCTCTGAGCAAAGTTTTTCAAGTTTGCGCATGCGCAATGTGATACTGTGACGTAGCCGTGACGTCATTACCACTCCACCTGACTGCAGTGTTGCCAACGTGCCCTATGCCCGCCGTTAAACGCTCCCGTTCGTTGGAAACGGCGGCAGTAGGTGACAGTAATGCTGACGACTTTCTTCTTGAAGACACGTCAAAGAAGAAGCACAAACCTCAGAAGTCAGGGTCTCCAGCAGGGGCCACGGCTCCCCCTTGCACCCCTTCTGAGGCTGTAGAGGGTGGACTCCTCCTGTCATCGGGGTCCCCAAGTGAACTTACGTGTGGCTCAATGACCGACCCTCCGCCGACGATGGACATAGGGGATTTCCCTTTGTCTCCCTGCCCCGTCGCGCCTTCATCGTCTCGCCTTTCCTCGGGACTTGCCTCTGAGCACACGGACGACCTGGTTCTTCCGTCACTGCTCTCCACTTCAAGACTCAACACTTCGCCTCCGCCGAGGTCCCGCAGCCGTGATAGTCACCACACAAATGGACGAGACGGTACGCCTGCTCACTCGGGTGGGCTTTCCTGCTCCCCAGGGGGAGGTGATGCTGAAGTTCACCATCATCACCCTAGAAACTCGTCGTACCAAGGTAATGGTTCGCCACGTACCCTGGGAGATCCCTATCGACGATCTTCGTCCTCTTCTCCCACAACTACTGGACATGGAACGCCGCATCAACCCGGTCTCCAAACGTCCATCCAACGAACTCATCGGCTGGTGGGTGGGCCCCCTCCCTCCGAAGGTGAATGTAGGACTAATTCACAACTGTCCTCTTGACCGATTTATCGGAACCCCGAAAATCTGTGGTCGTTGCCAATCGTGGAAACACCGCACCTGGGAGTGCACGAGAATAGTCGCCTGCGGTTTCTGTGCAGGTCCTCACGAAACAGTGGAATGCAAATCGAAAATTCAGAACAAAATCCCAGTATTCCACGGTGTGTCAATTGCCATGGCAGTCACCACGCCTGGAATGCCAATTGCCCACAGCGTCCTGGCACTCGCCCGGGAAAAACTTACCTTGTACCACCGCCCTCGTCTCTGACGAAGCCCCTGTCAACCAAACCTCACTCCTATCCACCACCGCCTCTTCCATCCACCAAGGATTTCCCATTGATCTCCTCTCCTCTACCATCCCCCCTATCACCCATACCACCCATCCTTTCTCCCCTCCCTCCCTCTCCCTACCGTTCTTGGAACAATGTCGTTGCCGGCCCTGCCACACAGTCACCACCATCTCCTGCCCACCCGGACCCCCGCTGTCTCTCACCAGCACCACCAGCTCTTACTCAACTGAACCCTCACAGTCCCTCTCCGTCGCTACCACCACCACATGCCCAGTCGGGCCCTCGGCAATCCTCGCCGCCACCTCCAGCTCCTGTACAGGTACAACAAGTTGATTCTATGGAAACAATCACTCTCCGTCTGGATCGCCATTCCAAGCAAATCAACCTTCTCTCTGCCCAACTCGACTTGTTTGTGAAAACAATTGCGACATTGCAGAGGCAACAACAACTCATTCAGGACACCCTGATCCAACAGGGGCGCACTTTGCAAGCCCTGATGACCCGCCTCCTTCCATCTCCCGAGATGGAGGATCCATCCCTCGCTCTCCCACTCCTCCCTCTCCATTTTTCTCAATAGAATTTGGTACCTCCTCTGGAGCCCTGTCTTGCCCCTCCGACTCATCTCACACCGGAGGCCGTTCCCTCCTCTTCTTACAATGGAACATCCAGGTACTTAGACCTCGCCGGACAGACCTCGCCCAATTTGTGCTCTCCCATCAAGAAGATGTTGCTCTACTTCAGGAAACCATCACAGACGATGTTACTCCACTCCACCTCTCTGGCTATACTGTTTACACCCTGCCTCGGTACCGTGGGCAGGCTCGTGGCCTCCTCACCCTTGTGCGTAAAACCATTCCATCTGTTCGTCTCCCTTCACCTGACTCACATGGACCCCCGTCTGAATTACTTTCTGTCTCCCTTACTCTTGGTGACCGGACCCTTCGTGTAGTCAATGTTCATTTCAAGAGTGATTCTCTGGACCCCCAGGTTCTTCACGACCTCCATGATGGGGTTCCCACTATTGTTCTTGGCGACTTTAATGCCCGCCATCCCACTCTTACTCCGGATCACCGGATCATCCCACGCCATGTACCCTTAACGGATCACATCTCTCACAGTTTCTTAATGGGGATGATGATGTTCGCTTTCTTTGTCCTGACGATCCTACTCGCCTCCCCCATAGTTTCCTTGATGTTGGCTTACTATTGAACGGTCATACCTCCTTTCATCCTACCGTCTGCACCGAGCCTGCTCTGTATAGTGACCATCTTGCCGTTACTACCCATCTCAGGCTCTCCTTCTCTGCCCCGACATCAGCTCCTTATCGATCCCCTCGCCTTCGTCTCACACAAGATGCTGTTCCTTCCTTTACCCAATACCTTTCTACCTGGGTGGATTCCTATGTTGTCCCCCAGTCCCTTGACTCTTACAGCGCTGATTTTGTTGATGCCGTGTATGACTCTGTCAATCGCGCTACCCCTCCACGCCCTCCCCGTCACCCTAGAAGTGCCACCAACTACTGGTATCGTATCCCTGCCATGAGACATCTCCGGCAGGTAACCCGTGATCTCCACTCTGCCATACGGAGGTCTCGGTCTCCAGAGGACTGGGAAGACTTCAAAAATTGGTGCTCCTTTGCAACTCAGGAGCGCCGTCGGATACGTGAGGCAGACTGGCTATCCTTCACGGGGTCTCTATCGTTCCAGTCGTCACCCTCTTATGTATGGAATCGGATTAATGCTATACGGGGTACTCGACGGAAGCCTCCTCCCCACCCTGACCCCGCCTCCCTTGCATGCTCTTTAATGGAGGACTAGGCACGAGCTTCCTCCCCTGAGGCACTTCCAGATCCGATGCAGGAGGCAGTGCAGGCCCGCATCGATGCGTCTGAGCCTGTTGTTCGTGCTGCTCTTACCTCCCCTGCCCCCACTGATCATCCCATCACACAGTTCGAGCTTGACAGTGCTCGTCGCTCTAGAAAAGACACCTCTCCTGGGGATGATCAGATAACCTACTCCGTCCTCAACGCCTGTACTAATATTCCTAACGGCCCCTTGGTTGCTCTCTACAGTATCTCTTATGAACATGGGGTTCTTCCGTCCAACTGGAAAAATGCCACTATTATCCCCATCCCTAAGCCGGGAGATCCTCGGAAATATCGACCCATTAGTCTTACCTCCTGTGTTTGCAAGATGATGGAGAGGATACTCCATCGTCGCCTTCTTCACACCATAGGCGGCTTCCACAACTCCCTCAATGGTTTCATTCAACATCGCAGCACAGCACACTCCATTGCTTCCTTTTATTGCAATCAGACTGCCCGCATCTCCGTCTTCCTTGATATCAAGGGAGCCTTTGATACGGCTCAGCCTGCCCTCATTTTAGCTGAACTTGCGCGGTTAGGGGTTAAAGGGAGACTTCTACAATGGATCGCCTCTTACCTCACTGGACGTCAGGCCCGGGTTCGCGATGAAGGCTCTATGTCTCCTGTTCAAGAAATGAACCTCGGCACCCCTCAAGGTGGAGTCCTGAGTCCCACCTTCTTTAACACTCTCATGCACTCCATTGCATCTCTCCCGTGGCCGAAAGAAGTTGTCCACTCAGGATATGCCGACGATGTCCTACTCCAAGCCCCTGACTACCTCAGCATGCAGGAAGCCCTTGATCTGGTCTCCAGAGAGTGTGATTCACTTGGTTTCCTTCTTTCAACTGCGAAAACAAAAGCCATGTGGCAAGGTCGTGTTGTACCTCCACCCCTTCTCTTATCAGGAATGCCCTTGGACTGGGTTAATGAGACAAAATACCTAGGTGTGTATGTAATTCGCACACGTTGTCAGATCCCTGAAGTCCGCTATCTTCGAGACATATGCTTTCGGCGTCTCGCTCCCCTCTCTACCATGTGCAGGGGTTCCCTTGGTGCCACCATCCCTGTACTTCTCACCATGTACAAGTCCTTTGTCCGTTCCTGTGTCGACTACGCCGCCCCTGCCCTCGTCAACATTAGTCGGACTGCTGTCAACTGTCCCGAAGTTATCCAGAGGAAAGCTGCTCGTATCATCCTTGGGGCTCCTCAGTGGACACGCTCTACTTCTCTATATACCGAACTTGGTCTTTCTCCCTTACAGGATCGTGTCCAGGAGTTTTACCTAAAAACTGCCGTTTCCATTCTACGGGATCCTCGGGGCAACTATGTCCAAACCAACTTGACTCCTGCTGTCCGAGACCGACCTCCATCTAGAAGACAGTACCGAGGGTCACTCATCCGAGCCCTTCAGGAACATGACCTCCTGCCTGATATTGTTGTCACCCCTGCTGTTGGTTCGTCTCCTTCTCCCTGGCTGGATTTTCAACCTGAAGTGATTGCCCTCGGTGGACCGCTCCCGGAATCCCAGGTGAACCCTGTTATTCTCTGCAAATACCACCTCTCCAGGATCGCCCACTGGTCCCCAGGTAGGAGCGTCCTCTACACTGATGGTTCTGTTGACCCCGCTCCAGGTAGGGCCGGGGCTGGTGTCTACATCTCCCGTCCTGATGCCCCTGAGCCTATCAAACTGTCTCTCAGAGTTTCTGACGGTGCATCTTCCACTCAGGCTGAACTAATAGCCCTCCTTGCTGCCCTTCTCGCTGAGGAAGAAGCAGATGGTTTCTGCCCCTTGCTTGCCTGCTGCGATTCCAGATCTGCTCTCGACGGGATCGCATTTGGATCAGGGGAAAATAAGGACCTCATCCTCCGAATACGAGGGTTAACATCCACACTTCAGGATGCAGGCCGTCCTGTGACATTCCTATGGATACCCAGTCATGTCGGTATCTTGGGGAATGAGGCAGCAGATGGCCTTGCCAAGACTGGCTGCAACAAGGCCACACCTGACTACGTTGTTCCTCGAACACTCTTACAGATTAGGACCCAAATTCGACGCAAACAGAGAGAAGCTCTGGAAGCAGCCATCCCCCTGGACTCCCCGCCCACCTGGTACGATGTCCTCCTTAAACTTCCTGACCTCTCGTACGTCTACGGGAAAGGCTCGCGGAAAGGGGACGTGATTGCTGCCCGTATCATCATTGGGTATGACTTTGTTTGGGAGATTGGTATCCCCGCATCCCCTGAGCAACGCTCTTGTGCATTATGCAGAAGACCCGACAGCCGCACCCTTATCCACTACCTCCTAAGATGTCCCCACACACAACGCTTCCGTGACGCCTGCTGGACCACCACTCCACGACCCCCTGACGGAGAAACGATGATCCTCCCCATACTGGCCAGATATTTTGTAAATAATATTGATTATGTGTTAAAGGAATATCCTTCCTTCCTTATGCTTTAGTAAGCCCCTTTATAATATTTATACTGTATATTAGGGTGTGTCATACAGAGGCGAATTTTTTTTTTTTTTAGTTTGGAAAATCGGCCCATGGTATTAATGATGTAGTTCTATGTGCAGAATCATGTGATATCTTCAGATTTGAAAAGTTTATATTTTTTACTAGGTACATTTTAACTTGAAATCTTATGAAAATTCAGTATTCCCACCCTTTTACCAACACCACTAAATAGCTTATTTAAAGTAAAGTAAATGTATCAGGTTAATTTATTAGGATGAAAATGATCCAGAATAGTGAAACGAATGATCTTGACACATTTATTAAATTTAATATTCCTTTAGAAAACAAAATCATCAAATACAAAAACCGGTTTTACTACTACGACCCGGTGTTGCTGCACACCATAGAGAACATGTCTTTCTTGCTTCTGTTTCTACTCATCACCTCCTGCTGACCACCTGAGCTCGGATGTAGCCTTCCCTCCTCTCCTGGCTGTACACGTGACTGCTGGCCTCGCTCACTTGCTGTACACAACGCTCTATACTCTGGGTGTGCGAGGGCCAGGCAGGACATGCATGGGGTTGTCCAGGAAAGCTCTGACTTGAACATTGGTGAGGCTGCAGGTAAGAGGGGGCTCACTGCCAGCCTGATGTTATCCAGATCTATGAGATCAGTGAGGGTCTTGCACCTAGATTGACTTCAGGAGTCTTCCTTACCCTGAAGGAATCGTCACCAACTGATTCGTCATGCCCAGATCCTCTCATAAGTCTCATATCCAAGATCTTTTTGACTGCCACTCTTCTCTCCTTCTCATCCTTACTGCAGAGCATTGTCTGCAGAACTGCCTCGGGATGAGCATACCAGGAAGATCTCCTCACAGTCTGCTCCACAATCTGAACAACCTTCCTTGGCTGAGTCCTCAGGAGCTCAAGCTGGAAGAGAACATGCCTCGGACCTTCGGAGAACGATGACTTGACCTTAGTGTTGAACCAATTTGGCAAGTAGACTCACGATGAATTGGACAATAAGTCTGAGGTTGTGAAGCTGGTTCCCTTTCAGTTTATCATGAGCGACCCAAATCCTGCAGAACCTGAGAGCCGTTGTGAGCCACCTAGAATGTGAGACTGGACCTATCTGCAGGTAAGCAAGTCTATCAGGCATGACCCCAGTTTTGATGGCACTGCAAATCATGTAACCATAGTACTGGTCAGTACTCAGGTCGTCAATGACAGTATGTGCAAGCTCAACGAGTGGAGGGCCAACTGTGATTTTTTCAAAGCTCGGACTTATTTCTAACTCAGTGGCAGAGTCCAGCATCTTGCCAAGAGGACCAGACCATCTGTTGTTTGAAAGAGTCTTGCCATCCAGCTCCTGGATCAGAGGTCTGAGTGGCAACTCGTTGGTGTGGAGGTCACAAACAATCCAGACCAGCTTCCTCCCAATCTTCCGCTCTATCCACTGTATGACCCCCCCTTGCCACCCTGTGTTCGTGTTGGTGCTGTCCCTCCAATGGCCTGCAGGGTCTGGTCTACGTTCCTCTCTCTGAGCCAGTCTACAATGTTATCTGCCACTATCTCAGCTGGTTTCCTGATGTCATCTTTCTGGAGTGAAATGCCACAAATACTTCTCCCTCCTGGTTCACTGCAGCAGGAGAAGTGTTCTCCTTCACCATGGCAGGGAACAACTTGTCAGAATCTCCAACTTTCATGAACACTTTAGTGTCATCCCTTCTCCCATCAAAGAAATTCAAACAATTGATTCCATTTTCTCTTATCCCCTTATCAAACTCCTCTCTCTTCTAGGTTACTAACAAGTTTCTCCTGAGCTCTCCTTACTTTGTTATGATCTACCTACTCAGGTGAACATCATCAGGTGTTATCAAACCACCGTCAATCCAGGCAGCTGTTGCTATCTCTGCAGTTTCTCTGAGACCAGTGTGGTGTCGCATGCTGGCCAGAGCTATGCTCGATATCTTTCCTATTTCGAATCTTATGCCTGGAAGGTTTGGGATCATTATTTTCAAGTTAGGGACAAAGTCACCATTCTCCTGGTCAGCACTCGGATCAGCCATGGGGAAGTCATTAAACTCTGAATCAGCTTTGACTCCAATCATCGGCCTTTTTACCTCAATTCTGGGCCTCTCAAGTCTCTTTTCCTCGGCAACTCTTCTCCTCTTCTGTCTCTCTGTGGCATTTCCTGTCTCTGACTCCGAATATCTCTCGGCTAGAAATCATGAGAGCCCCTATACTGCCAGTCTTCTCTCTCTGTGCTTTGACAAATGCCATTGATCACAGGAATCTTCAGTGTCTACGCTTGCAAATACAGGAGATGTGGGCCTCGATTTACAGCCGATCGCATCCAAACTCAGGACAGAGAACAATTGGGCACTTGCAAGTAATTATGTCAAATAACTGGTCCAGTTGTTTGGCAAAGCTGTCCTTTAACTGCAAGTTTTCCTCTCCCAAGAGAGATATCTCTGCCTTTCCCTTAAACTGGCTAGCAGTCTCTACTAATCTTCTGACTTGTTATGACTGGAGGCTTGAACTGAGCGTTAGCCAGAGTGCTCGTGCCAAGACAGCTTTGGTCATATCACTGGCAATGTCTTTGTTTGTGTGTTCTTGGTTCTTTTCACTGATTTGCCTGATTAAAACACCTGTATCTCAAAGCATCTCTCAATGTAGGCAACTCCGACTTCAGGAGCTCTCTCTGCACTCCAAGATAGTGACTGAGATGGCTGGATTTTGGTTCCTCGTCCTGACACAAGCAGCCATCGCAAATATTATCAACTTATAAATACTCAGAATCTGAAACAGAAAAATATTGTTAGTTGGGTTGTTAAAGAATGAAGTCAGAAAGCAATGTTCACTATTTAATTGTACGCAATTAATGCAGTTGCACGTTAGATTTTCTGATAAATTTCTTCACGCTAAAATTTACTCTAGCAAAAGGTTAAAACATTAAGTCCTCGAAATTATTTTCATGTGAGTATACACTAAAATCTACCAAAAAAGTGATGGGCCATTAGTTTTAGCTGATCTTCCCTCCTATGACACACCCTACTGTATATACTTGTCACACTTGCCAGATGCTTCTGGTGTCATTGTACAGGGGTACCTAGTGACAGCACTAGGATCCCGCTTCCTCTATCAAGGAATAAACAATTGAAATTAAAAATTGAAAGTGACGCAAGTACTCAAGAGTCAAGGAAACCCTGTCGTGGTGTATTCTTATTATTTTTAATTACGATAATACTGTTGCTCGTGTTTTGTTATTAAAATTTAACTTTTATATATTTTGTATATTTTAACATTAATAAGACAAAATAAGAACGGTGTCAATTTTATTAATACTGTAGACTCTATAGCAAATCTCAGCCCGCCGTACCTTTGATTTTCAGACGCTCCGTATCATCCCACTTTTGACACAAGTCGCTGTAGAGACAACTTGAGGAGTTCGTTGAAAAGAAACGCTATGTGGATTTATTTTGGGTAAAAACGCTAGTGTGACCGCAGCTTAACACTTGTAAAGCACACTATAATTAATTGGCCTCACACACCTTGTGAATGACTGTTAAGGTATATTTATTTATTTATTGAGAGTGACAGAGATAGGACGATTTTGAGGGGTCAACAGATGCAAAAATTACACAAATTGAGACGCAAACAGAAAAGAAATAAACAGAGAGGGAAAAAAGCAGGAGGTTAAGGAAGGAATGAAAGGGAGGAAAGGAGAGAGGGAGGGACGGAACACTGCCAACAAAGGAAGACAACTTACAGTCAGCTGTGGACGTGTGTCAGGCATGAGGTGAAACCATTTCTTTTGCGCAACAGGACAGCTTGTACACATGGCTGCCCAACACCCGACTTTCTCGTAGGTGGCCATCCCTCCATGCCATCAGGGCCACTCCCCACCCACCACCACCCCTCTCCACACCACCTAGCTCCCTCCCCCTCCTCCGCACAACCTGGCTACCACCACGTTTCACCACATTACCTGGTTCACTCTCCACCCACAACCACACTCCACACCACCTGTCCCCGTTCCGGCTCAACACCACAACTACCACACTCCTAGGCAGGTAATCACGAGCAAAAATGCCTTTTAAGGAAAATGGTTACCTGAGAATGAGGTACCACATTTCATAATCTTAATATATATCGATATAAAACTTGATATTAGGGAGGCCATGGGGCAAGAAGGTGTGTGTGTTGGGTCGCGACACGCTCACCTGGGTCACCTGTGTTCCACATGCCGATTGGCTGAGCCATCTCAAGGGAAACTGAGCAGCAGTGTTGCCAACAGCTGATTAACAGAAAATTTTGCCGAGATCACTTCCTACGTAAAAGATATACTCAATATCACTTTAACCATCTCCTCCCTTTAACCATCACCCAATTTACCCATCACCTCCATTAACCATCACCTCCTTTAACCATCATCTCCAATAACTATCACCTCCATTAACCATCACCTCCATTAACTATCACCTCCATTAACCACCACTTTCATAAACAAAGACTCCCTTAACCATCACCTCCATTAACCATCACCTCCATTAAACATCACCTCCATTAACCATCAACCCATTAACCATTACTCCTAAACCATCACCTCCCTTAACCACCAACCCATTAACCATCACTTCCATTAACCATTACCTCCCTTAACCATCACCTTAACCATCACTTTCATTAACCATCACGTTCATTAACTATCACGTCCATTAACCATCACCTCCCTTAATCATCACCTTAACCATCACCTTCATTAACCATCAGCTCCATTAACTACCAACCCTTTAAGCATCACCACCATTAACTATCACCTCAATTAACCATCACCTCCATTAATTATCTCCTCCATTAACCATCATTTGACCATCACCTCCATTAACTATTACCTTAACTATCACCTCTATTAACCATCACCTCCATTAACCATCACCTCCATTAACCAACACCTCCATTAACCATCACCTCCATTAACAAACAGGGAGGCACTACCGCCTGGGAAGATCTTGATAGCATAATGTGTTGTCTAATGGTAGACCCTGCTGCCATATGGCATCACGAATATTGTGACCAAGTCCCGGGTTGCGGATCTAACTTTCTTCCTCATTTACACACAATTGCAGGATCAAAATTGTTTCTCTTACTTTGACTACACAACGTAATTTAATGTACAGTATATCGTTTCTCATTCTTGACCTATTTTTTTTCGTTTTTGTATTTATGTATGGATATCATGATTATTTTTCGTATTTTATATTTTTGTTATTTTATTTATTATTATTATTATTATTATTATTATTATTATTATTATTATTATTATTATTATTATTATTATTATTATTATTATTATTATTATTATTAATTTTACTATTATTATTATTATTATTATTATTATTATTATTATTATTATTATTATTATTATTATTATTATTATTTATTATATTTATTAAATTTATTATTATTATTATTATTATTATTATTATTATTATTATTATTATTATTATTATTATTATTATTATTATTATTATTATTATTATTATTATTATTATATTTTCGCCCCCAGGCCCTGATATGGGTCAGAACCTGTGCCTGTAATCCCTGTAAAAATCTATTAACCATCACCTCCATTAACCATCACCTCCATGAACCATTACCTAGGAGAACCATCACCTCCATTAACCATCACCTCCATTAATCATCAGCCTCCATTAACCATCACCCCCATTAACCATTAACCCATTAACCATTACCTACCTTACCCATCACCTCCCTTTACCACCAAACCATTAACCATAACTTCCATTAACCATCACCTCCAATAGCCATCAGCACCCTTAACCATCACTTCCACTATCCATCACCTTCATTAAAAATCACCTCCCTTAACCAGTACCTCCCTTAATGATCACCTCACTTAACCCTCAACCCATTAACCATCATCTCCATTAACCATTACCACATTACCACCATTAACCATCCCTCCAATAACCATCACCTCCCTTAACTATCCCCCATTAAATATCTCCTCCATTAACGATCACCTCGATCAACCATCACCACCACTATCCATCACCGTTAACCATCACCTCCCTTAACCATTACCTCACTTACCCATCCACCACCCACCCACCAACCATTAACCATCACTTCCATTAACCATCACCTAACTTAACCATCACCGTAACCAACACCTCCACTATCCATGACATTCATTAACCATCACCTCCCTAAACCATTACCTCCCTTACCCATCCTTTTCCTTAACCACCAACCCATTAACCAACACCTCCATTAATCATCACCTCCATTAACCCATCACCTCCATTAACCATTACCTCCATTAACCGTTACCTCCATTAACCGTCACCTCCAATAACCATCACCTCCAATAACATTTACCTCCATTAACCAACACCTCAATTAACCATCATATCCATTTACCATCACCTCCATTAACCATCACCTCCTTAACCACCACCTCCCTATATCCTATACCATCACCTCCCATACATCATCCGCGCCATACATCTTCCTTAACCATCACCTTAACCATCACCTCCATTAACCATCACCTCCTTAACCACCACTCCCCTAACCATCACCTTAACCATCACCGCCCTTAAGCATCACCTCCAACAGCCATCAGCACCTTAACCATCACTTCCACTATCCATCACCTCCTTTAACCATCACCGCCCTTAACCATCACCTCCTTAACCATCGCCTTAACCATCACCTCTATTAACCATCACCTCCTTAACCCCTCCCTCTTAACCATCACCTTAACCATCACCTCCTTAACCATCACCTCTTAACCATTACCTCCTTAATGATCACCTTAACCATCACCTCCATTAACCATCACCTCTCCAACCACCACCTCCCTTAACCATCACCTTAACCATCACCTTCATTACATCACACTCCTTAACCATTACTCCTTAATGATCACCTCATTAACCCTCAACCCATTAACCATCATCTCCATTAACAATTACATTACCACCATTAACCATCCCTCCAATAACCATCACCTCCCATAACTATCCCCTATTAACCATCACTTCCATTAACCATCACCTAACTTAACCATCACCGTAACCATCACCGCCACTATCCATCACCGCCCTAAACGATTACCTCCTTCCCATCAATTCCCTTAACCACCAACTCATTAACCATCACCTCCATTAACCATCACCTCCATTAACCATCACCCCCCTTAACCATCACCTCCCTCAACCAAGACTTCCATTAACAATCACCTCCAATAACCATCACCTCCATTAACCATCACCTAACTTAACCATCACCGTAACCATCACCGCCACTATCCATCACCTTCATTAACAATCACCGCCACTATCCATCGCCTTCATTAACCATCACCTCCCTAAACCATTCCTCCCCACCCATCACTTCCCTTAACCACCAACCCATTATCCTCCATTAACCATCACCTCAATTAACATCACCTCCCTTAACCATCCTCATTAACAATCACTTCCATTAACTATCCCCTCCATTAACCATCTCCCCCATTAACGGTCATGTCGATCAACCATCAACCTCCGTTAAACATCACCTCCAATAACCATTACCTCCATTAACCATCACCTCCTCAACCATCACCTCCCTCAACCCTTCCATTAACAATCACCTCCATTAAACATCACCTCCATTAACCATCACCTCCTTAACCATCACCTCCATTAACCATCACCTCCCTCAACCAACACTTCCATTAACAATCACCTCCATTAACCATCCCTCCATTCATCACCTCCCTCAACCATCACTTCCATTAACAATCACCTCCATTAACCATCACCTCCATTAACCATCACTTCCATTAACAATCACCTCCATTAACCATCACCTCCATTAACCATCACTTCCATTAACAATCACCTCCCTTAACCATCACCTCCCTCAACCATCACTTCCATTAACAATCACCTCCATTAAACATCACCTCCATTAACCATAACCTCCATTAATCATCAGCTCAATTAACCATCACCTCCATCAACCATCACCTCCATTAACCAACACTTCCATTAACCATCCTCAATAACCACTACCTCCATTACGGATCACCTCCTTAACCATCCTCCATTAACCATCACCTCCATTAACCATCACCTCCATCAACCATCACCTCCTTAACTTCTCACCTCCATTACCTATTCCTCCATTAACCTTACCTCAATGGATCACTTTCCATCCATCACCTCCATTAACCATCACAACCATTAACCATCACCTCCATTAACCATCACCTCCATTAACCATCACAACCATTAACCATCACAATCATTAACCATCATCTCCATTAACCATCACCTCCATTAACCATCACAACCATTAACCATCACAACCATTAACCATCACCTCCATTAACCATCACAACCATTAACCATCACAACCATTAACCATCACCTCCATCAACCATCACCTCCCTTAACCATCACCTTCATTAACCATCACCTCCATTAACCATCTCCTCCATTAAGGATCACCTCCATTAATCATCAACTCCATTAACCATCACCCCATTAACCATTACCTCCATTATGCGTCCCCTCCATTAACTATTACCTCCATTAACCATCACCCCCATTAACCATTACCTCCCTTAACCATCACCTCCATTAACCATTACCTCCCTTAACCATCACTTCCATTAACAATCACCTCCATTAACCATCCCTCCATTACCCATCACCTCATTAACCTTTTCCTCCATTAACCATCACCTCCATTAACCATCACCTCCATTAACCATCTCCTCCATTAAGGATCCACCCCATTAACAATTCCCTCCCTTAACCATCACCTCCATTAACCATTACCTCCTTAACCATCACTTCATTAACAATCCTCCATTAACCATCCCTCCATTACCCATTACCTCCATTAACCATCCCTCCATTAACCATTACACTCCATTAACCATCACCTCCATTAACCATTGCTCTCTTAGTCATCCTCATTAACCATCACCTCCTCCAAACTCCTCTCCATTAACAATCACCTCATTAACAACCTCCATCAAAACATCACCTCCATTAACCATTTCCTCCATTAACCATCACCTCCATTAACCATCACCTCCCTCAACCATCACTTCCATTAACAATAACCTCCATTACCCATCCCCTACATTAACCATCTCCTCCATTAACCATCACTATCGTCAACCATCCATCCATTAACCATCCCTTTCATTAACCATCATCTCCATTAACCATCATCTCCATTAACAATCACCTCCCTTAACCATCACCAAAATTAACCATCACTTCCATTAATCATCACTTCTATTAACCATTACCTCCTCAACCGTCACCTCCATTAACCATCACCTCCATTAACCTCCGTCCATTAACCATTACCTCCCTTTACCATCACCTCCATTAACCATCACCTCTATTAACCTTAACCATCACTTCCATTACCCATTACACTCCTAAACCATACCTCCATTAACCATCACCTCCAATAGCATCACCTCCATTGCCATCACCTCCATTAACCATCACCTTCATTGACCATCCTCAATAACCATCACCTCCATTAACCATCACCTCCATTAACCATCACCTCCATTAACTATCACCCTTAGCCATCACCTCCATCACTGTGAGGGGTGACTGTGAGGGGTGGTGAAGGGTGGGTGTGAGGGGTGAGTGTGAGGGGTGACTGTGAGGTGACTGTGAGGGAGTGAAGGGTGACTGAGGTGACTGTGAGGGGTGGGTGGAGGGGTGACTGTGAGGGTGACTGTGAGGGGTGACTGGGTGTGGTGAAGGATGTGGAGGGTGAGGAGAGGGTGATGTGAGGGGTGGGTGTGAGGGTGAATGTCAGTGACTGTAAGGGGGTGTGAAGGGTGGATGTGAGGGGTGAGTGTGAGGGGTGAGTGAGGGGTGACTGTGAGGGTGATCAGAGGGGTGGGAGAGGGTGAGGTGAGGGTGACTGTGGAGGGGTGATTCGAGAATGGGTGAAGGGAGGAGAGAGGTGAGGAGGAGGTGGGTGAGGACAGGAGTGGGACTGTCAGAGACATGGAGGAGAAGTAAAGAGTGTGAGGATTGTGAGGGTGAATGTGAGGGTGGGTGAGGAATGGGGTGAGGGGTTGAGTGTGAGTGGTTTGTGAGGTGACTGTGAGGGTGACTGTAAGGGGTGGGTGAGGTGAGTGGGAGGGGTGACTGTGAGGGGTGGTTGGGGAGAAAGACTGTGAGGGGTGAGTGTGAGGGGTGACTGTAAGGGGTGACTGGAGGGGGGGTGGAGGGGTGAGTGAGGGGTGACTGTGAGGGGTGACTGTGGAGGGTGGGTGGAGAATGGGTGTGAGGGTTGAGTGAGGGGGTGAGTGTGAAGGGTGGGTGTGAGGGGTGGGTGTGGAGGACTGTAGGGGGGGTGGAGGAATGGGTGAGGCTGAGACTGAGGGGTGAGGTGAGGGGTGGGTGTGGAGGTGGGGTGTGGAGAGGACTGTGAGGGGTGGGTGGAGAATGGGTGTGAGGGTTGAGTGAGGGGTGAGGAAGGGTGAGTGCAGAGGGGTGGGGTGCAAGGGGTTGAGGAGAGGGTGACTGTGAGGGGTGATTGTGAGAGGGTGAATGAAGGGTGGTGTGAAGGGGTGAGGGAGGGGTGAGTGTGAGGGGTGACCTGAGGGGTGACTGTGAGGGGTGGGGAGAGGAAAAGGAGGTGAGTGCAGGGTGAGGAAGGGTGGTGTGTGAGGGGTGGGTGAGGGTGACTGTGGAGGGGTGGGTGTGAGGGTTGACTGTGAGGGAGAGGAGAGGTGGGGGTGAGTGAGGGGTGACTGTGAGGGGTGACTGTGAGGGGTGGGGGAAGGAGGAGGGGCAGAGGGGTGGGGGTGTGAGGGGCTGTGGGGGTGGGGTGCGAGGGGCGGAGGAGGGGGTGGGTGAGGTGAGTGTGAGGGGTGACTATGGGAGGGTGACTGTGAGGGGTGATGGGGAGGGGTGGGTGGGAAGGCTGAGTGAGTGGAGAGCCTGAGGGTGAGTGAGGGTGACTGTATGGGGTGGGTGAGGAATGGGTGTGAGGGTAGAGGAGGGTGAGCTGAGGGTGACTGTGAGGGGTGATTGTGAGGGGTGGGTGGAGAGGTGTTTGTGGAGGGGTGGGGTGAGGGGTGAGTGGAGGGATGACTGTGAGGCGGGTGGTGAGGGGTGGGTGGAGGGGTGGGGTGTGAGGGGAGAGTGTGAGGGGTGACTGTGATGGGAGGATATGAGGGGTGAGTGAGGGTGGGTGGAGGGGTGAGTGAGGGTGACTGTAGGGTGTAAGTGAGGGGCAGAGAGGGTGGGTGGGGTGAGTGTGGGGTGATCTGAGGGGTGACTGTGGAGGGGTGGGGTGAAGGGTGAGTGGAGGGGTACTGTGAGGGTGGGGCAAGGAGAGTGACCGTGAGGGTGGACTGTGGTGGGTGTGGGAGGGGGAGAGGGTGAGGGGGAGGGGGTGGGTGGGGAGGTGACTGTATGGGTGGGTGTGGAGGAATGGGTGTGAGGGGTTGAGTGTGAGGGTGAGGAGGGGGGGGTGTGAAGGGTGGGGGGCAGAGGATGACGAGGAGGGTGTGAGGGAGAGTGATTGGTCAGAGAGGGGTGAGTGTGAGGTGAGTGTGAGGGGGTGACCTGGGGTGAGGGGAGAGGTGTGGGGAGGAGAGAGGAGGGTGACAGGAGGGGTGATTGAGGGGTGAGGGAGGGTGACTATGAGGGGTGAGTGGATGAGAGTGTGATGGGTGAGTGAGAGGGGTGGGGTGGGAGGGGTGTGAGTGAGGGGTGACTGTGAGGGGTGGTGAAGGGTGAGTGGAGGGGTGAGTGTGGAGGGGTGACTGTGAAGGGTGAGGTGGAGGCGTGACTGTGAGGGGGTGAGGCGTGACCGGTGATGGCATGATGGGGTGAAGGGTGGGTGGATGGTGAGGTGGGAGGTGATGAGAGGGTTACTGGGGAGGGTGACTGTGAGGGGTGGTGTGAAGGGTGAGTGTGAGATGACCTGTGAGGTGACCGTGAGGGGTGGGAAGGATGGGTGAGGGGTGAGTGGAGGGGACCTGAGAGGTGGGGTGAGGCTGAGTGAGGGGAGAGTGACTGGTGAGGGGTGGGTGTGGAGGTGACATGAGAGCGAGCAGAGGGGTGAGTGTGGAGGGGTGGGTGAGGGGTGGGTGTGTGAGGGTGACTGTGAGGGGGTGTGTGGAGGGTTGACTGTGAGGGGTGGAGGAGAAATGGGGTGAGGGGTGAGGAGGAGGTGACCTGAGGAGGAGGGGGAAGGGTGAGTGAGGGGTGACTGTGAGGGGTGAGTTTGAGGGTGCTTGTGAGGGGTGGTGGGAGGGGTGAGGGTGAGGGTGACTGTAAGGTGGGTCTGAGGGTGGGTGTGGGGAGAGTGAGGGTGGGTGAGTGAGAGTGCATAAGGGTGACGGAGGGTGACTGTGAGGGTGGGGTGTGAAGGGGAGTGTGAGGGGTAACTGTGAGGGGGTGGTGGAGGGGTGAGTGGGAGGGGTGGGTGAGGGAAGAGCAGAGGCAAGACCATGAGGGGTGGGGTTAGAAGGGTGGGGCGAGGAGGCAAGAGTGAGGTGACTGTGAGGGGTTACTGCAAGAGGGGTGACTACTGGAGAGGTGGGTGTGAAGGGTGAGGTGGAGGGGTGGGGTGTGAAGGGTGAGTGAGGGGTAACCAAGAGGGGTGGGTAAGGAGGGATGACTGTGAGGGGAATCAGTGAGGGGTGGGTGAGGGGTGGGTTGAGGGGGAGTGTGAGGTGACCATAAGGGGTGGGTGGAGGAATGGGTGGAAGGAGTGAGGGGGTGTGGGAGGAATGGGTGTGAGGGTTGAGTGTGAGGGGTGAGTGTGAGGGGTGACTATGGAGGGGTACTGTGAGGGGTGATCAGAGGGATGGTGAAGTCGAGTGTGAGGGGTGAAAGCATGAGGTGACTGTTGACTAATGAGAATGGGTGTGAGGAAGGAGAGAATGAGTGGAGGTGGGGGAGGGGGTGTGAGGGGTGATAAGAGGTGAGTGTGAGGAGAGCAAGGACGTGAGGGGAGTGAGAGGTGACTGTGAGGGGTGAAAGAGGACACTGAAGGAGGTGATAGGTGGTGGGAGGGGTGATGTGAGGGTGACAAGAGGGAAGACTGTGAGGGGTGGGTGTGAGGTGAGGGAGGGGTGACTATGAGAGACAAGAGGTGACGTGAGGGGTGAAGGTTGAGTCAGAAAGAGCAGACTGTGGGAGGGGTGACTGTAAGGGTGGAGGAATGTGAGGTGACAAAGGTGGGGAGGTGGGGTGTGAGGGGTGACTGTGAGGTGTGGGGAGTGGAGAGGGCAGACAGAGGGGTGTGTGTGGGGGAGGGGGTGAGGGGAGAGAGTGAGGAGACAGGGGGGTGATGTGAGGGGTGAGTGTGGAGGATGACAGCAAGCATGACAGCACTTACTATTTCTGTGAAAGGCAAAGGAACAGAGAGGGCTTACAAAGGGTTGCAAACTACCCTGATGTTTAGACATAAGGTGACTGAAATAAGCAGTGCACTGTGAGAACAGAGTAAAACATGTCTGGCTCACACTTTGTTATTCACACATGTGGGAGGTATTTCACACATTGCGTATTTGGTACAGAGAATGAAACTGCAAAGTGGATACACATGTTATATTTACATAGAGATGAAGAAAAAGACACACACAGTGTAATGTACTTGTGTTGTTTTATCACACATGAGACGTAGCTAGTGTACATATGTATGCAACAATACTTATATTTAGTTTTGCTTAATTTTGAGGAAACATACTCCAAAGGTATTTTATATTTGGCCTAAATTTAGAGGCAAATTTTGTATTCAGTGATTTGTTATTGTTTTACATACATGTTTACTTGGATACATCATGAACTATGGACATTTGAAATTGCTCACGTTCAAACCATCACTTAATACAACAGGTTTGACAGACTCAAACAGATTTAGCAGACGCAAGTATGAGGCACACAGTGTGAGTGCTTGTGAGAGGTGACACAATAAGACACAAGGCATGTATATGTGTTGGCTAGAGACAGAAAGAGTGACAACTGAAACGAGGCTAAGGGTAAGGAGAGAAAGTGATGATGAGATTACTGGGTAAATAAGCTAATGAAAAATGTGAGAAGGCAACAACTGCTTGTAGGATGTTACTACTAAACACAAGCTGAAACACAACACACAAAGCCTAACAGGTAAGTAGACATCAGATGGGTGTGAGGGGTGGGGTGAGGTGACAGGAGGGGTGAGTGTGAGGGGTGAGTGTGAGGGGTGACTGTGAAGGGTGAGGCGTGACTGTGAGGGGTGGGGTGGAGGGGTGACTGTGAGGGGTGACTGTGAGGTGAGTGAAGGTGATGTGAGGGGTGAGTGAGGGGTGACTGTGAAGGTGAGGTGAGGTGTGAGTGAGGGGTGTGAAGGTGAGGGGAGGGGTGACTAGAGGGGGACAGAGGTGGTTAGAGAGGTGACAGAGGTGAAGGGTGGGTGAGGGGTGAGTGTGAGGGGTGATGAGAGGTGGGTGTGAGGAGGAATGGGTGGTGAGGTGAGTGGAGGGTGGGGGAGACGAGAGGGGTGACTGTGAGGTGGAAAGAAGGGTGGTGTGAGGATGAGGGGTGACTGTGAGGGGTGACTGTGAGGGGGTGGGTGTGAAGGAGAGGGTGAGGGGAGTGAGTGTGGGTAAGGGATGGGTGAAGGTGATGAGGGGTGAAGGGGTGGGGTGAGGGGAGGGAGGGGTGACAGTGAGGTGAAGAGGGGTGAGGGGTGTGAATGTGAGGAAGGAGGTAAGGGGTTGGAGTAAGGGGAGGGAGGGGTGGGTGAGGTGGGGTGAGTGACAGAGGGGTAGAGGTGAGGTAGGGGGGGTGAGGAGAGGTGAGGAAGAGGTGAGTGTGAGGTGGGTGTGAGGGGTGGGTGTGAGGTGACTGTAAGGAGGAGGTGAGAGGGCGCGTGAGGGTTGGCGTGAGGGTGGAAGTGTGTAGGAGGGTAGGGTGGGTGAAAGGGGGTGAGGTGGGTGTGGGGTGGGGGAGGGCAAAGGAGGTGAGGGGTGACTGTGAGGCGTGATGTGAAGGGATGGGTGTGAAGGGTGAGTGAGGTGAGTGTGAGAGGACTAGAAGGGGGGTGAAGGGGTGTGAGGTGAGTGTGAGGGGTGAGTGTGTGTGGGTGAGGTGGGTGGGTGAAGGGGAGTGAGGGGAGGGAGGATGGGTGAGGTGAGTAAGAGTGTGAGGGGTGTGAGGTGACTGTGAGGGGTGGGTGTGAGGGGGGGAGGTGAGTGAGGGGTGACTGTGAGGTGACTGTAGGTGGGTTGAAGGTGAGTGTGAGGGGTGAGTGAGGGGTGACTGTGAGGGGTGACTCAGAGGGTGAGGAGAGGTGAGTGTGAGGGGTGGTGTGAGGGGATGGAGGGGTGACTGGGGAGAGAGGTGGTGAGGAGGTGTGTGAGGGTGAGTGTGAGGGGTGAACGTGAGGGGTGGGCAGGGAGGAATGGGTGAGGGTGAGTGTGAGGGGTGAGGGGTGACTGTGAGGTGACTGTAAGGGGTGGGGTGTGAGGGTGACTGGGAGGGGTGACTGTGAGGGGTGGGTGTGAGGAGTGAGATAGGGGTGAGGTGAGGTGAGAAGTGTGATGTGAGGTGGGTGTGAGGGGTGAGTGTGTGGGGAGGGGTGACTGTGAGGGGTGACTGTGAGGGGGTGGGTGTGAGGAATAGGTGTGTGAGGGTGAGTAGAGGGGTGGAGAGTGGGAAGGGTGGGGTGGGAGGGGTGGGTGGGAGGGGTGACTGTGAGGGGTGGGGTGTGAGGAATGGGTGGAGGTGAGGTGAGGGGTGAGGGAGGGGTGGGTGGGAGGGGTGGGTGTGAGAGGTGACTGTGGGAGGTGGGTGTGGAGGAATGGGTGTGAGGGGTGAGTGTGAGGGGGTGAGTGTGAGGGGGAGTGTGGGAGGGGTGGGGTAAGGGGTGAGTGTGAGGGGTGACTGTGAGGGGGTGATTGTGAGGGGTGAATGTGAAGGGTGGGGTGTGAAGGGTGGAGTGTGGAGGGGTGAGTGTGTGAGGGGTGACTGTGAGGGGTGACTGTGAGGGGTGGGTGTGGAGAAAGGGTGGAGGGTGAGAGAGGGTGAGTGTGAAGGGGTGGGTGTGGGAGGGGTGGGGTGTGAGGGGGTGACTGGGAGGGGTGGGTGAGGGTGGACTGGGTGAGGGGTGGGAGGAGGGAATGGGTGTGGAGGGGTGAGTGAGGGGGTGGGTGGAGAGGTGGTGTGAGGGGTGGGTGTGGGAGGGAAGGGAGGGAGGGGTGAGTGTGGGGAGGGGTAGGTGGGGAGGGGGTGGGTGTGAGGGGTGGGGTGGGAGGGGAGGGAGGGGTGACTGGGGAGGGGGGGGTATGAGGTGAGTGTGAGGGGGGGTGAGGGTGAGTGTGAGGGTGACTGTGGGAGGGGGGTGGGTGGAGGGGTGAGTGTGAGGGGTGAGTGTGGGGAGGGGTGGGTGGAGGGGTGAGTGGAGGGTGACTGTGAGGGGTGACAGGAGGAGTGGGTGAAGGGTGAGTGTGGGAGGGGATGGAGGGGTGGTGAAGGACTGTGAGGGGTGACTGTGGGAGGGGTGGGTGTGAGGGGTGGGTGTGAGGGGTGAGTGTGTGAGGGGTGGGTGAGGGGTGAGGTGGGAGGGTGATGGTGTGAGGGGTGACTGTGAGGTGGTGTGGGAGGGGTGGGTGTGAAGGGTGAGTGTGAGGGGTGAGTTGAGGGTGACTGTGAGGGGTGGGGATGAGGTGGGTGGGTGTGTGAGGAATGGGTGAGGTTGGAGTGAGGTGGGGTGAGTGGGGTGACTGTGAGGGGTGAGTGTGAGGGGTGGGTGGGAGAGGTGGTGTGAGGGTGGGTGGGAGGGGTGAGTGAGGGGTGACTGTGAGGGGTAGGTGAGGGGTGTGGGGTGGAGGGGTGGGTGTGAGGGGAGAGCAGAGGGTGACTGTGAGGGGAGGGGTGTGAGGTGAGTGTGAGGGGTGGGTGTGTGAGGGTGAGTGTGAGGGGTGACTGTGAGGGTGACTGTGAGGGGTGGGTGTGAAGGGTGAGTGTGTGAGGGTAACTGTGAGGGGTGGGTAAGAGGGGTGACTGTGAGGGGTGACTGTGAGGGGTGGGTGTGAGGTGGGTGTAGGGGTGGTGTGGAGGATGGGTGTGAGAGTGAAGGGTAGGAGTGAGAGGTGGGTGAGTGAAGGGGTGGGAGTTATAAGGGAGGGTGTGGCAAAGGTGGGTGTGAGGGATGGGTGTGAAGGGTGAGTGTGGGGAGGATGACTAGGGTAGACTGACGATGGATGTGTTGGGTGGAGTGTGGGGAAGGTGTATGGGTTAGGTGTGAGGATGGGTGTGTGGGGTGGAGGTGAGGGGATAGGTGTGTGGGGTGGGTGTGGGAATGGGTGTGTAGGGTGGTTGTGGGGATGGGTGTGTGCAGGGTGGGTGTCGGGGATGGATGTGTAGAGGTAGGTGTGGGGATGGATGTATTGGGTGGAGTGTGGGGATGGGTGTAGGGTGGGTGTGGGGATGGATGTGTAAATGGAGTGTGGGATGGATGTGTTGGGTGGGTGTGTAGAAGTGAATACGAGTGGTGAGCAAGGGTGGAGTTATCAGACAGGGGCTGGGTGTGAGGGTGGGTGTGCAGTGTGGGTGTAGGGGATAGTTGTGTAGGGTAGGTGTAGGGGATAAGGTGTGAGGGTGGGTGTGAGGGTGGAGTGTGCACGTATGATTGTAGAGGATGGTTGTGTAGTAGGTGTGGGGATGGGTGTGTGGGTGGGTGTGTAGGGTGGGTGTGAGGATGGGTGTTTATGATGGGTGTGGGGATGGGGTGTAGGGTGGGTGTGGGGATGGGTGTGTAGGGTGAGTGTGTAGGGTGAGTGTGAGGGATGGGTGTAGGATGGGCGTGTAGGGTGGGAGTGAGGGTGGGTATGGGATGGGTGTGAGGGTGGGTGTGTGCAAGTGGAGTGTGGAGGATGGGTGTGTAGGGTGGGTGTGTAGGGTGCCAGGTGTGTAGGGTGATTGTGGGATGGGTGTGTAAGGGTGGAGTGTGAGGATTGGTGTGTAGGGTGGGTGTGGGGATGGGTGTGTAGAGGTGGGTGTGGTTGATGGGTGTGGGTGATGGGTGTGTATCATGGGTGTAGAGGGATGGGATGTAGCAAGGTGTGTGTGGAGGATGGGTGTAGAAGAGGATGGGTGTAGAGGATGGATGTGTGGGGATAGATTGCAGAGGGATAGGTGTAGGGGATAGGTGTGTAGGGTGGGTGTGGAGGATGGGTGTGGGATGGGTGTAGGGGATAAGATTAGAGGGGATGGGTGTGGGATGGAGTGTGTAGGGTGGGTGTGGAGGATGGGTGTGTAGGGTGGGTGTGAGGATTGGTGTGTAGAGGTAGGTGTGTATGGTGGGTGTGGGGATTGGGTGATAGCAGGGTGGGTGTGAGGATGGGTGTGTAGGGTGGGTGTGGGGATGGGTGTGGGATGGGGTGGCATGATGGGTGTGGGGATGGCATGTGGGAGTGGAGTGTGGGGATGGGTGTATAGGGTAGGTGTGGGGATAGGTGTGTAGAGATGGGTGTAGGAGGATGGGTGTGTAGGGTGGATGTGGGGATGGGTGTGTAGGGTGGGTGTGAGAGTTAGTTAATGCGGGTGAGTGTGAGGATGGGTGTGTGGAGTTGGGTGTGGGATGGGTGTGTAGGGTGGAGTGTGTGGGGATAGGTGTAGCATCGTGGGTGTGTAGGGTGGAGTGTGGGAGGATGGAGTGTAGGGTGGGTGTGGGGATGGGTGTGTATCGTGGGTGTATGGGGTGGGTGTGGGGATGGGTGTAGGGTGGGTGTGGGGATAGGTGTATGGGTGGGTGTGGGGATGGGTGTGTAGGGTGGGTGTGTTGGGTGGAGTGTGAGGATGGGTGTGGGGATGGGTGTGGGGATGGGTGTGGGTTTTGTGTGTAGAGTGGGTGTGTAGGGTGGGTGTAGGGATAGGTGTGTAGGATAGGTGTGTAGGGCGGGTGTGGTGGATGGGTGTAGGTTGGGTGTCCCGGGGATGTGTGTGTAGATGGGTGTGGGGATGGGTGTGTAGGGTGGGTGTGTAGGGTGGGTGTGTGGGGATGGGTGTGTTGGGTAGGTGTGGGGATGCGTGTGTAGGGTGGGTGTGGAGTCTTTGCTGGGTGCAATAACCAGCTGCTTTAACAGACTTGCTGCACACCATTACTGTATCACGCCCTTTTCACTCCACCCCTCTTCCTCCTCCACCAGCCTCCTCACTCACCCCCCTTTCTTCATTCACGCCCTCTCACTCAACCTGCCTCTTCAACCACGCCCACCTTTACCACGCCTGTCTCACCACGCCCTCCTACCATACGCCACTCCTCACCCCGTCCTTCTCTTTGCCTCATCTTAAACCCCTCCCTACTTGCTTCACCATCATGTGCCTTTCATCTCTACCACGCCCTTCCTTCTATCTCGCCCTTTTCCTCTCCACATGCCTATTTCTCCACCTACATTCCTCTTCGTACCTTCGTGTACTTATGTACTTATATACTGATGTACTTTACTTTCCTAACGCTCTATTAAATTAAGGTTATGGAAGTCCAGCGGATAATAACGCTGGAATTCTGATCTAACCAGCAGTCCAGGCTATGTGACCCACTTTCACATACTGTATTGACATCTTTCTCGCTTTCTAAAAATATTAGATTCTTAGTATTGTCACTTATAGTTTTGCTTCGAAGTGACTAGTTTATTTCATACGTTATATCCGCACTAACGACTATAGCGCACAAAGCTCTTAATAAACGAAACGACCTAAGAACTGGTCCTCGGTGACAGATAGGCATACAACAGTTTTACAGTATTCAGATTATTTACTGTATCCAGAATAATTGTATTTTCACCTGATTCTGCTGTAGGTAGGACAGCATTGATAGTGAAATAAGTAAACTTGTTCTCAATAGATTTATGTTCTCTTTTCCTTAATTTTACAATTTTAGTGGCATTCTGTTTATATAAGTCAAGGTCAAAAAAGATTATTTTAAGATACCGCTCGAGGCAGATGATCAACCTGTGATCAGAAAGTAGAAAGTATCTACTTATTCATAGTTTTCCCTTAAGTACAAAGTGGGGAGTTTCAAGCAACGAGAATATACATAAGAACGTTCAAATTGACTCAACGCAGGTGATTGGGTACGTGGGGCAGGTGAAGTTTAGTAAGAGCAGGTGAGAGTAGTTAGGGGAAGGTTAAGCAAATGAGGATACCTGAGGATACACTGGAGCATATAAGGCCAGGTATGGGTAACTGGAGAAAACTGGGAGTAGCCAAGGTCAGGTAAGGATGGTAGAGTATCTTGGATGCTGGCATTAGTATATAAGGGTCAGTGGGTGAGGATTTATAAGAATAAGGTATAAGTGGGGCTACATTAATGTAGGTGGAGCAGGAAGTAAGTGGAAACGCAAAGGAATCGGTGGGGGCAGGTGCGGGCAGGTGGGGCAGGTGAACCCGGGTGACTGTGCAACAGGGTGGAAGAGTGAGCAAGGTAGTGCTGGGTGTGGAAATAATGGTGATGGTGACGGGGCACTCCTTGCTACCTGGTCCTGGGATCTGCCAGCAAACACAACCAGGAACAACACGAGGAAAGGAACAACACAAGGACAGGAACAACTCAGGGGCAGGAAACACGCAGGGACAGGAACAACAGACAGGACAACCACAGAAGCTGGAACAACACAGGGATAGGAACAACACAGAGACAGGTACAACACAGAGACAGAAACAACACAGGGACAGGAACAACACAGGAACAATACAGAGACAGGAACAACACAGAGACAGGAACAACACAGTGAAGGAACAACACAGGGACATGAAAAACACAGAGACAGGAACAACACAGAGAACAACACAGAGACAGGAACAAAACAGGGACAGGAACAACACAGATACAGGAACAACACAGAGACAGGAACAACACAGAGACAGGAACAACACAGAGACAGGAATATCACAGGACAGAAACAACACAGAGACAGGAACAACACAGAGACAGGAACAACACAGATACAGGAACAACACAGAACAGGAACACAGGGAGAATATCACAGGGACAGGGAACAACACATAGACAAGGTAACACAAAGACAGGAACAACTGGGGAGAGGAACATCACAGGGACAGAAACAACAAGAGACAGGAACAACACACAGAGACAGAACAATACAGGGACAGGAGAAACACAGGGACAGGAACAACACAGAGACAGGGAACAACACAGAGACAGGAACAACACAGATACAGGAACAACACAGGACAGGAACAACACAGGAGACAGGAACATCACAGGGACAGGAACATCACAGGGACAGAAACAACAAGAGACAAGAACAACACAGAGACAGGAACAACAAAGTGACAGGAACAACAAAGTGACAGGAACAACACAGGGACAGGAACAACACAGAGACAGGAACAACACATGGACAGAAACAACACAAGACAGGAACAACAAAGTGACAGGAACAACAAAGTGACAGGAACAACACAGGGACAGGAACAACACAGAACAGGAACAACACATGGACAGAAACAACAAGAGACAGGAACAACACAGGACAGGAACAACAAAGTGGCCAGGAACAACACAGGGACAGGAACAACACAGGACAGGAACAACACAGAGACAGGAACAACATATGGTCAGGAAAAACACAGAGACAGAAACAACACAGGGACAGGAACAACACAGAGACAGGAACAACACAGAGACAGGAACAATACAGAGACAGGAACAACACATGGTCAGGAACAACACATGGACAGGAACAACACAAGGACAGGAACAACACAGAGACAGGAACAACACAGAGACAAGGAACAACACAGAGACAGGAACAACACATGGTCAGGAACAACACAGGACAGGAACAACACAGTGAAGGAACAATACAGAACGAACAACACATGGTCAGGAACCCACAGAACAAGAACACAGAGACAGAACAATCCAGAGACAGGAACAACATGGTCAGGAACCGAACCAGCAAACAACACAGGGACAGCAACAACACAGAGACAGGAACAACACAGAGACAGGAACAACACATGGTCAGGAACAACACATGGACAGGAACAACACAGAGACAGAAACAAAACAGGGACAGGAACAACACAGTAATAGGAACAACAAAGGGACAGGAACAACACAGGGACAGGAACAACACACAGACAGGAACAACACAGTGAAAGGAACAACAAGGACATGAAAAACACAGAGACAGGAACAACACAGAGACAGGAACAACACAGTGAAGGAACAACACAGTGAAGGAACAACAAAGGGACATGAAAAACACAGGGACAGGAACGACACAGAGACAGGATCAACACAGAACAGGAACAACACAGAGACAAGGAACAACACAGAGACAGGAACAACACAGAACAGGAACAACACATGGACAGGAACAACATGGACAGGCTACAGGGACAGGAACAACACAGGGAACGGGAACAACACAGAGACAGGAACAACACAGGACAGGAACAACATGGTCAGGAACAACACAGAGACAGGAACAACACAGTGAAGGAACAATACAGAGACAGGAACAACACATGGTCAGGAACAACACAGACAGGAACAACACAGTGAAGGAACAATACAGAGACAGGAACAACACATGGTCAGAACAACACAGAGACAGGAACAACACAGAGACAGGAACAACACATGGACAGAAACAACACAGAGACAGGAACAACAAAGTGACAGGAACAACAAAGTGACAGGAACAACACAGGGACAGAACAACACAGAGACAAGACAACATGGACAAAAACAACACAGAGACAAGACAACACAGGGACAGGAACAACAAGGACAGGGACGGAAACACAGAACAGGAACAACACAGAGACAAGAACAACAATGTCAGGGAAAACATGGACAGGAACAACACAGAGACAAAACAACACAGGGACAGGAACAACACAGGGACAGGAACAACACAAGACAGGAACAATACAGAGACAGGAACAACACATGGTCAGGAACAACACACATGGACAGAACAACACAGGGACAGAACAACACAGAGACAGGAACAACACAGAACAGGAACAACACAGAACAGGAACAACACATGGTCAGGAACAACACAGAGACAGGAACAACACAGTGAAGGAACAATACAGAACAGGAACAACACATGGTCAGGAACAACACAGAGACAGGAACAACACAGAACAGGAACAATACAGAGACAGGAACAACATGGTCAGGAACAACACAGAGACCAACAGGGACAGGAACAACACAGAGACAGGAACAACAGAAGACAGGGCACACAGGACAGGAACAACACATGGTCAGGAACAACACATGACAGGAACAACACAGAGAGAAACAACTCAGGGACAGGAACAACACAGTAGCGGGAACAACAAGGACAGGAACAACACAGGGACAGGAACAACACAGAGACAGGAACAACACAGTGAAGGAACAACAAAGGGACATAGAAACACAGAGACAGGAACAACACAGGACAGGAACAACAGTGAAGGAACAACAGTGAAGAGGAACAAAGGGACAGGATCAATACAGGACAGGAACAACACAGAGACAGGATCAACACACAGAGACAGGAACAACACAGGACAGGAACAACACAGGGCAGGAACAACACAGGGACAGGAACAACACAGAGACAGGAACAACACAGAGACAGAACAACACAGGGACATGAAAATCACAGAACAGGAACAACAAGAGACAGAACACTGATGAAGGAACAACAGTGAAAGGATCAACACAGGGACAGGGAACAACACAGAGACAGGAACAACACAGGGCAGGATCAACACAGGGACAGGAACAACACAGAGACAGGAACAACACAGGGACAGGAACAACACAGGGACAGGGAACAACACAGAGACAGGAACAACACAGGGCAGGAACAACACAGGGACAGGAACAACACAGAGACAGGAACAACACAGAGACAGGAACAACACAGGGACAGGAACAACACAGAGACAGGAACAACACAGAGACAGGAACACAAAAGGGACATGAAGAGAAACACAGGAACAGGAACAACAAGAGACAGGAACAACACAGTGAAGGAACAACACAGTGAAGGATCAACACAGGACAGGAACAACACAGAGACAGGAACACAGAGACAGGATCAACACAGGGACAGGAACAACACAGAGACAGGAACAACACAGAGACAGGAACAACACAGGGACAGGAACAACACAGAGACAGGAACAACACAGGACAGGAACAACACAGGGACAGGAACAGGAGCAGGAACAACACAGATGGGATCAACACAGGGACAGAAACAACACAGAGACAGGAACAACACAGAGACAGAAACAACACAGGGACAGGAACAACACGAGACAGGAACAACACAGTGAAGGAACACAAGGACAAAAACACAGAGCAGGAACAACACAGAGACAGGAACAACACAGTGAAGGACAACAGTGGGAACAACAAAGGGACAGGAACAACACAAGGGCAAGGAACAACAGGTCAGGAACAACACAGAGACAGGATAACAAGGGACAGGAACAAACTACAAGACAGGAACAACACAGGGACAGGAACAACACAGGACAGGACAACACAGAGACAGGAACAACACAGAGACGGAACAACACAGAGACAGGAACAACACAGAGACAGGATCAACACAGGGACAGGAACAACACAGAGACAGGAACAACACAGAGACAGGATCAACACAGGGACAGGAACAACACAGAGACAGGAACAACACAGAGACAGGAACAACACAGGAGCAGGAACAACACAGGACAGGAACAACACAGAGACAGAACAACACAGATAACAGGAACAACACAGGGACAGGAACAACACAGAGACAGGAACAACACAGAGACAGGAACAACAAGACACAGGAGACAGGATCAACACAGGGACAGGAACACAGGGAGGTAACACAGAGACAGGAACAACAGGGACAGGAAAACACAGAGACAGGAACAACACAGAGACAGGAACAACACAAGGGACAGGAACAACACAGTGGAAAGGAACAACAAAGGGACATGAAAAACACAGGACAGGAACAACACAGGAACAGGAACAACACAGTGGAAAGACAACACAGTGAAAAGATAACAAAGGACAGGAACAACACAGAACAGGAACAACACAGATACAGGAACAACACAGAGACAGGATCAACACAGAGACAGGAACAACACAGTAACAGGAACAACACAGAGACAGGATCAACACAGGGCAGGAACAACACAGGAACAGGAACAACACAGAGACAGGAACAACACAGGGACAGGAACAAGAGACAGGAACAACACAGAGACAGGAATAACACAGAGACAGGAACAACACAGGGACAGGAACAACACAGAGACAGGATCAACACAGGAGCAAAGAACAACACAGAACAGGAACAACACAGGACAGGAACAACAGAAACAGGAACAACACAGGGACAGGAACAACACAGGGACAGGAACAACACAGGGACAGGATCAACACAGAGACAGGATCAACACAGAGACAGGAACAACACAGAGACACAGGAACAACACAGGGACAGGAACAACACAGAGACAGGACCAACACAGGGAACAGGAACAACACAGAGACAGGAACAACACAGGGACAGGAACAACAGGACAGGATCAAACACAGGGACAGGAACAACACAGAGACAGGAACAACACAGAGACAGGATCAACACAGGGACAGGACCACAGGACAGGACAACACAGAGACAGGAACAACACAGGAGACAGGAACAACACAGGGACAGGAACACAGAAGACAGGAACAACACAGATACAGGATCAACACAGGGACAGGAACAACACAGAGACAGGAACAACACAGAACAACACAGTAACAGGCAGACAGGAACAACACAGAGACAGGAACAACACAGGACAGGATCAACACAGGGACAGGAACAACACAGAGACAGGAACAACACAGAGACAGGAACAACACAGGGACAGGGAACAACACAGAGACAGGAACAACACAGAGACAGGATCAACACAGGGACAGGAACAACACAGAGACAGGAACAACACAGAGACAGGAACAACAGGGACAGGAACAACACAGAGACAGGAACAACACAGGGCAAGGAACAACACAGGGACAGGAACAACACAGAACAGGAACAACACAGGAGCAGGAACAACAGGGACAGAACAACACAGAGACAGGTACACAGGGACAGGAACAAGGGACAGGAACAACACAGAACAGGAAAACTTAGGGCAAGGAACAACAAGGGACATAGAAAACACAGGGACAGGAACAACAGAGACAGGAACAACACAGAGACAGGATCAACACAGGGCAGGACAACACGAGACAGGAACAACACAGGACAGGAACAACACAGGGACAGGAACACAGAGACAGGAACACAGAGACAGGAACACAAGAACAGGACAACACAGGGACAGGAACAACACAGGGACAGGATCAACACAGAGACGGAACAACACAGGGCAAGGAACAACACAGAGACAGGATCAACACAGGGACAGGAACAACAGAGACAGGAACAACACAGAGACAGGAACAACACAAGACAGGAACAACACAGGGACAGGAACAACACAGAACAGGAACAACACAGAGACAGGATCAACACAAGGGACAGGAACAAACACAGAGACAGGAACAACACAGACAAGAACAGGAACAGAACACAGGGCAAAGAACAACACAGAGACAGGAACAACACAGGGACAGAACAACACAGGGACAGGAACAACACAGAGACAGAACAACACAGGACAGGAACAACAAAGGGACAAGAAAAACACAGAGACAGGAACAACACAGAGACAGGAACAACACAGAGAAGGAACAACACAGTGAAGGATCAACACAGGGACAGGAACAACACAGAACAGGAACAACACAGGGAAAGGAACAACACAGGGACAGGAACAACACAGGAACAGAACAACACAGAGACAGGAACAACACAGGGACAGGAACAACACAGAGACAGGAACAACACAGAGACAGAGGAACAACACAGGGACAGGAACAACACAGAGACAGAACAACACAGATACAGGATCAACACAGGGACAAAACAACAGAGACAGAGGACATACAGAACAGGAACAACAGGGACAGGAACAACACAGAGACAGGAACAACACAGGGAAGGAACAACAAAGGGACATAAACACAGAGCAGGAACAACACAGGAGACAGGGAACAACACAGTGAAGGAACAACACAGGGAAAGGAACAACAAGGACAGGAACAA
>NW_024713129.1:2041547-2163541 GCF_018991925.1 Homarus americanus
GGACAGGAACAACACAGAGACCTGGCAGGGACAGGAACAACATTAACAGGGTTTCTTGAAGAAACAACACAGGGACAGAACAACAGTACTCGGAACAACAGAGACCACTTACAGGGACAGGAACAACACAGAGAGACCTAACACAAGGGACAGGAACAACACAGTGGCACAGGAACAACCTGAGAGAGAGAGACCTGGGGACCAGGAACAACCACAGTGCTCAGGAGGAACAGAGACTTTACTTAGGGACAGGAACAACCTGGGGAACTCCGAGAATTCTTCAAGAAGCTCTTTCCCTGGGGACAAGGGAACAACACAGTGCTGGGAACTCTTTAGAGAGACCTAGCACCAGGGACAAGGACAACAGAGAGACACAACACAGGGACAGAACAACACAATGGCTGGGAACAACACAGAGAGACACAACACCAGGGACAGGAACAACACAATGCTGGGGAGTTTTCTTTGAAAGAGACCTAACAGGGACAAGGAACTCTTAGAGACAGGAGACAACACCTGAGAGAGAGACCTATACAGAGACAGAGACAACACAGAGAGGGGAACTAACCACAGGGACCACGGAACAACACAGAGAGAGACCTAACACAGGGACAGGAACAACACAGTAACAGGAACAACACGAGAGAGACTAACCTAGGGACAGGAACAACCAGAGTAACAAGGAACAACAGAGACCTAACCTGGGGACAGGAACAACCTGATGTTTCTGGGAATAACCTGAGAGAGGGCCAACCTGAGACAGGAACAACCTGGGACAGAGTTTCTTCAGAGGACCTAACCTGGGGACAGGAACAACAGTAACAGGAACAACACAGAGAGAAACAACACAGGGACAGGAACAACACAGTAACAGGAACAACACAGAGACCTAGCAGGGACAGGAACAACAGAGACAGGAACAACACAGAGAAGAAATAACACAGGACAGGAACAACACAGAGACAGGAACAACACAGAGAGACCTAACACAGGACAGGAACAACACAGAGACAGGAACAACCTGGAGAGAGAAACTCTTTGGGGACAGGACAACACAGAGACAGGAACAACACAGAGAGAGACCTGGCACAGGGACAGGAACAACACATTAACAGGAACAACAGAGAAAACAACACAGTGGCAAGACAACCTGAGAGACAGACCTACTTGGGTTCAAGACTCAACCTGAGACAGGAACTACACAGAGAACCTATACAAGACAAGGAACCTTGAGACAGGAACAACAAGGGACAGGAGAGAACACAGAGACCTGGGAACAACCTGAGGAGAAAACTGCTTGCAGGCCAGAACAACCTTACAGTGACAAGACAACACAGAGAGAGACCTAACAGTAACAGGAACAAGGGACAGGAAGAACAGAACTAGGAACAACAGAGAAGCTCATACAGGGACAAGGAACAGAGACAAGACAACCTGAGACAACTGAGAGAAAGCTCAGGGGACTGGGGAAGAACAGAGACAGGAACTCTTTCCTAGAGACAAGGAACTGCGCCTAGAGAGAAAGCTCTTTCCCTAGGGACAAAGTTTCTTTCTAGTCTTTCGAGACTGCTCAAGGACAGGAAGGCTCCCTAGAGACAAGATTCTTCTGCTGCTAGAGACAGAATAACACAGAGAGAAAGAAAGCTCTTTCTAAGGACAAGAACTCTTTTTCTGATGGCACAGGAACTCTTACAGAGAGACACAACACTGGGGACAGAACAACACAGGGACAAGGAACAACTTCAGAGGCTGCTGGGGACAGGAACAACACAGAGACACAACACAAGGGACAGGAACAACCTGGGGACAAGGAACAACAGAGAAAGAAACAACACAAGGGACAGGAACAACACAGAGACAGGAACAACACAGAGAGACCTAACCTGGGAGTTTAGGAACAACACAGGGACAGAACAACCTGAGAGAAACAACCTGGGGACAGGAACAACCACAGGGGACAAGGAACAACCTGGAGAGAAACAACCTGGGGACAGGAACAACCTACAGTAACAGGAACAACCTGAGGAAGAGACACAACACAGGGATAGGAATAACACAGGGGACAGGAACAACACAGAGAGAAGCTCTTGAGACACAGGGTGCTCTAGAGACAGAGAACAACACAAGGAGAAGACCTAACACAGGGACAAGACAACACAGGGACAAAGACAACAGAGAAATAACCTGGGGACAGGAACAACACAGTAACCAAGACAACCTGAGACAGAACAACAGAGAGAGACCCCTGACCTGGGACAGGGAACAGCAGGGACAGGAACAACACAGAGAGACCTGGCAGGGACAGGAATAACCTGGGGATGGGGTTTCCTGAGAGAGGACCAACACAGGGGACAGGAACAACACAGAGACAGGAACAACACAGAGAGAGACACCTTACAGGGACAGGAACAACTTGGGGACAGGACAACCCCAGAGAGAAACCTCAAGGGACAGGGAACAACACACAGAGACAGGAACAACACAGATGAAAGAAACAACACAGGGACAGGAATTTTCAACACAGTAACAGAACAACACAGAGAGACTACCTTACAGGGACAGGAACAACACAAGGGACAGAACAACACAGAGAGAAACAACACAGGGACAGAACAACTACAGAACCACAGGAACAACACAGAGAACCTGTACAGGACAGGAACACTGCTTACAGGGACAGGAACAACACAGAGAGAAGAAACAACAGGGACAGGAACAACACAGTAACAGGAACAACCTACAGAGGAAAGCTCTTACAAGGGACAGGAACAACACAGAGACCAAGACAACACAGAGAAAACAACACAGGGACAGGAACAACACAGTAACAGAGATTAGCCTGAGAGAGACCTAGCACAGGGACAAGGGACAACCTGGGGACCTGGGAAACAACCTGAGAGAAGAAATAACCTGGGGACAGGAACAACACACAGAGACAGGAACAACCTGAAAGCTCTTTAGGGACAGAACAACACAGGGACAGGAAGAACCTGGGGAACAGGAACAACCTGAGAGACACAACCTGGGGACAGGAACAACCTACAGAACAGGAACAACACAGAGAGAAGAAGAAAGCTCAACACAGGGGACAGGAAGAACACAGAGACAGGAACAACCTGGAGAAAGAAGCTCTTCTGGGGACAGGAAGAACACAGTATGGGAACAACAAGGGACAGAAGAACACAGAGACAGGAACAACAGGGACAGGGAACAACACAGAGGAAAGGCTCTTACAGGGGACAGGAATAACACAGTAACAGGAACAACCTGGGGACAAAGGAATAACACAGGGGCAGGAACAACACAGAGAGAAAGCTCTTACAGAACCAAGGGTGCTAGAGACAGGGAACAATACAGGGGACAAGAATAACACAGAGAGCTGGGAACAACACATAGACAGGGATCAACACAGAGACAGAACAATACAGGACAAGAATATGCTTACAGGGACAGGAACAACACATAGACAGGATCAACACAGAACAGGAACAACACAGAGAGAGGAATATCACAGGGGACAGAAACAACAGAGATGGGAACAACACAGAGACAGAAACAACACAGGTGGAAGGAACAACTTGCAGAGAAGGAACAACACAGGTACAGGAACAACACAGGAGACAGGAACAAAACACAGAGAAAGGAACAGCACAGATACAGGAACAACACTTACAGAGACAGGGAACAACACAGAGACAGGAACAACACAGAACAGGGACAACACAGAGACAGGAACAATACAGGGACAGGGAATAATAACACAGGGGCAGGGAACAACACATAGACAGGATCAACCTAGAGACAGGAACAATACAGGACAGGGCTCACCCACCAGGGACAGAACAACATGAACAGGATCAACAGAGACAGAACAACACAGGGACAGAACAACACACATGAACGGGATCAGCACAGAGACAGGAACAACACAGAGAGGAGCATCACAGGGACAAGAAACAACACTGAGAGACAAGAATAACACAGAGACAGGAACAACACAGAGACAAGGAATTCTTACAGAGAACATCTGGGGACAAGCTCTTTCTGCAGACAAGGGAACAACCTGGGGAACAGAACAATACAGGAACAGGAACAACAGTAACAGGAATAACAAAGGGACAGAAGAACACAGAGACAGGAACAACACAGGGAACCTAACCTGGGGACAGAGACTGCCCTGGGGACAAGGAACAACCTGGGGGACAGGACCTTCCACAGGGACAAGGCTCACTGGGAACAGGAACAACACAGAGACAGGAACAATACAGGGACAGGAATAACACAGGGACAGAACAACACATGAACAGGATCAACACAGAGACAGGAACACAGGAGACAGTAACAACTTGAGGGACTGGAATAACATGGACAGGAACAACACAGAAAGAAAGAACAACAGATACAGGAACAACACAGAGACAGGAACAACACAGATGGGAACAACCTGAGAACAGGAACAACACAGAGACGAGGAACAACACAGAACAGGACTATCACAGGGGACTGGGGCCAACACATGGACAGGTACAACACAGGGACAGGAACAACACAAGGGACTGGAATAACATGGACTGGGTCTCCATGAACAGGAGAAAAACACATGGGCTTGGGTACAACAGGGACAAGGGTTTCATCTAGGGGACTCCAGGGCTAATACAGGGACAAGACAACATTGTTGATTAAGGAACAACACAGAGAAAGGAACAACATAGAGTCAGGAACAATATAGGAACAGGAACAACAATGAGACAGGAACAACACTGAGACAGGAAAATCACAGGGACAGGAACAACTCTGAGAAAAGAACAACACAGAGAGAGGAACAATAAAGAAACAGGAACAATAATGAGACAGGAACAACACAGAGACAGGAACAACTATGGGACAGGATCCAGCAGAGACAGGATGAGAAGAGGGACAGGAACAACACAGGAGCAGAACAACAGAGACAGGGACAGCAATGAGACCAGGAACAATGCAGACAAGACAACAATGGGACAAGACATCTCTGAGAAAGGAACTCTTCCAGAGAGAGGGAACAACCAGAAGACAACAAGACCTGGGGACAATACCTGGGAACTGACAGGAACAGGAACAACACATGGACAGGAACAACACAGAGACAGGATTAGAAGGGGAGAAGGAACTGCTTGGGGACAGGAACAACAATGGAGACAAGACAACACTGGAACAGAAAGCACAGAGACAGAAAAACACAGAAAGAAAAAGAACACTTACAGGAAGAGGAACCTCCTGGGGACAGAAACAACCACTGAGACAGAATTCCATACAGAGACAGGAGACAACACAGAGACAGGAACAACACAGGAAGAAGCATCTGGGGACCGGCTCTTACAGAGACAGGAACCTTGAGACAGAGACAATACAGGACAAGGAACTTAACCACATAGTCAGGAACAACACAGGGACAGGAATAACCACATGGATGGGAAAAACACATAGACAAGAACAACACAGGGATGGAATGGCACAGAGACAAGAAGACAACACACAGGGACAAGAAAGCTCTTAGAAACCAGGAACAACACAGGGACAAGGAACCTGAGAGACAGGAACAACAGGGACAGAAGACAACATATGGTCCAGGAAAAACTTAGACAAGACAACACAAGAGAAAAGCTCTTGGGGACAGGAACAACATACATTGACGGGAACAACACAGGACAGACCTTACATGAGGTCAGGAAAACACATAAAGACAAGAACAACACAGGGGAGGAAAAAATACAGGGGATGAAGACAACCTACAGAGACAGGAATAACAGGACAGAACAACACAGAGACAGGAACAACACAGGGACAGGAACAACCACAGAGACAAGGGAACAACACAGGACAGGAACCTAGAGACAGAACAACAGGGACAGGAACAACACAGGACAGGAACTCACTTGGGGACAGGAACAACATATGGTCAGGAAAAACACATGGTGGAACAACACATGGACATGGAACATAACCTGAGAGACAGGAATATGCAGGGGACAAGCTCTTTAGAACTAGGAACTCTTCTAGGGACAAGACAACCTAGAACAAGAACTCTTTCTGGGAACGGGAATAACCTGAGACAGGAATAACACAGGGACAGGAACAACACAGAGACAGGAACAACACAGGGACAAGGAACAACACAGAGACAAGATAACAGGGACAGGAACAACACAGAGACAAGATAACACAGGGACAAGGAACTCTTTCCAGAGACAGGAACAACAGGGACAGGAACAACATATGGTCAGAAAAACACATGGACAGGAAAAACAGGGACAGGAACAACAGGGACAGAGATGCTTATGGACAGGAAAAACACAGGGACAGGAACAACACAGAGACAGAAGACACTTACAGGGGACAAGACAACCTGGGACAGGAACAACAGAACCAGGGAAAAACACATAGACAAGGCTCTTACATGGTCAGGGAAAAACACATGGACAGGAAAAACATAGACAGGAACAACAGAGAAAAAGAGACTCTTTCTAGGAGACAAAGGAATTCTTTCTGAGAGACAAGATGTACAAAGCAAAGACACTTACAGGGACAGAGAACAACACAGAACAAGGCTGCCGAAACAAGGAACAACGTGCTGGGAACAACACAGAGACAAGGGCTCAACACAGGGACAGGAACAACACAGGGACAGAACATACAGAACAAGAACAACACAGAACAAGAATATACAGGGACAGGAACAGAGACAGGAACAACACAGGGGAACAGGAACAACAAGGGACAGGAACAACACAGAGACAAGAATAACCTGAGGGACAGGAACAACATGATTCAGGGAAAAGAAAACACAGGGACAGGAACATATGGTCAGGAACAACTGGGGAACAGGAATAACACAGGGATAGGAACAACAGAGACAAGGAACTCTTAACCTGGGGACAAGGAACCACTTACAGTGACGGGAACAACATATAGTCGGAACCTGGGAATAACACAGGGGACAAGGAACAACACAGTGACAGTAACAACACAGTGACAGTAACAACACATGGGACTGGAACAACACAGAAGTTTCAGGAACAACACAGGGGACAGGGGAAAAAACACCAGGACAGGGAACAACATATGGTCAGGAACAACACAGGGGACAGAACAACATGGTCCAGAACAACACAGAGACAGGAATAACACAGGGACCTGGGAACAACACAGAGACAGGAACAACACAGGGACAGGAACAACCTGTGAACCTGCAGGAACCACAGGGACAGGAACAACATATGGTCAGGGAAAAACACATGGACAGGAAAAACACAGGGACAAGAGACAACCTAAAGACAAGACAACAGAGACAAAACAACCATAGTCAGAACAACAGTGACAGTAACAACATGGGACTGGAATAACACATGGACAGGAACAACACATAGACAGGAACAACATAGATCCAGAAAAACACAGGGACAGGAACAACACAGGACAGGGAACAGCAAAAGTGGAATAACACATGGACCAGGAACAACACATAGACAGAAAAAACACATGGACAGGTGCAACACAGGGACAGGAACAACACAGGGGACAGGAACAATACAGAACCAAGAACAATACAGGGGACAGAGACAACATTTGGTCAGAACAACACAGAAAGGAACAACATAAGACAGAACAATATAGGAACAGGAACAACAACAATGAAAGGAACAACAGGACAGGAGAAAATCACAGGGACAAGGAACAACTCTGAAAGACAACAACACAGAGAACAATACAATGCTCGGAACAACAATGAGACAGGAACAACACAGAGACAGGAACAACAATGGGACAGGATCAACACAGAGACAGGATGAGAAGAGGGACAGGAACAACACAGGAGCAGAGACAACTCAGAGACAAGAACAACAATGAGACAGGAACAACACAGAGACAGGAACAATACAGGAACAGGAACAACAATGAGACAGGAACATCTCTGAGAAAGGAACAACACAGAGACAGGAACAACCCTGCAGAAAAGACAACAGACACAAGGAACAATACACAGAACAACCTGGGAACAAGACTGCTGTGGACACAGAACAACCCTGAGACAGAGTTAGAAGGGACAAGAATTTCTTCTGGGACAGGAACAACACATAGACAGGAACAACCCTGGGAGAGGAAAAAATACAGGGACAGGAACAACCTGAGACAGAGATCTTTCCTGGGACCGAGGAACAACACAGAGACAGGAACAACACAGACCCAGGAACAACATATGGTCAGAAAAACACAGGGACAGGAACAACACAGAGACAGGAACAACAAGAGACAGAATAACACATAGATCAGGGAACAACACAGTGACAGTAACAACACAAGGGACTGGAATAACACAGACCAGGAACAACATAGACAGGAACAACACATGGTCCAGGAAAAAAAACACATGGACAGGTACAACCTGGGGACAGGAACAATACAGGGACCAGAACAATACAAGACCAAGGAACAACATTTGGTCAGGAACAATACAAGAAAGAAAGAACTCTTTAGAGACAACAGGAACAATATAGGAACAGGAACAACAATGAGGGTAGAACAACACTGAGACAGGAAAATCCACAGGGACAAGAACAACTCTAACTCAAAAGGAACAACCTAGAGAGAAGGGCTCATCTCTAGAAACAGACAACAATGAGACAGGAACAACACAGAGACAGGAACAACAATGGGACAGGATCAACATAGAGACAGGAACAATGGGAACAGGAACAACAATGAGACAGGAACATCTCTGAGAAAGGAACAACACAAAGACAGGAACAACCCTGCGAAGGAACAACACAGACTGGGAACAATGCAGGAACAACACAGGAACAGAGACAACACATGGACACGAACAACACAGAGACAGGATTAGAAGAGGGACAGGAACAACACAGGGACAGGAACAACACATAGACAGGAACAACACAGGGAGAGGAAAAATACAGGGACAGGAACAACCTGAGACAGGAATAACACAGGGACAGGAACAACACAGAGACAGGAACAACACATGGTCAGGAACAACACATGAGACAGATTACAACCTGGGGACAAGGTACAACCCATAGTCCGCAGTTCCTTTCCTGGGGACAGGATTACAACACATGGACAAATTACAACAGGGACAAGATTCTTCTGAGGAGACAAGAAACAACACATGGTCAGGGGAGAAAAACACATGGACAGGTACAACACAGGGACAAGAACAGCAAAGAATTGGAATAACATGGTCAGGAAAAACACATGGTTAGGAACTACACATGGTCAGGGAACACATGGTCAGAGACAACACATGGCTAGGAACAACACATGATCCAGAACATTTTTTGTAGTCAGGAACAACATGGTCAGGAACAACACATGGTTGGGGCTGCCATGGTTAGGAACAACACATGGTTCGCTGGGAACAACAGAGGACTGGATAACCTGGGGACAGGAACAACATGGTCAGGATCAACAAATGGTCAGGAACAACACAGTGACAGGAACAACACAGGGACAAGACAACACAGGGACAGGATCAACACAGGGACAGGAACAACACAGGGACAGGAACAACCTGGGGACAGGAACAACACAGGGGACAGGATCAGCATGGACGGGATCAGCAAATGGTCAGGAACAACACAGTGACAGGAACAACACAGGGGACAGGAATTTCACTGCAGGGACAGGAACAACCTGGGGACAGGAACAACACAGAGACAGGAACAACATGGTCAGGATCAACAAATGGTCAGGGAACTGCTTACAGTGAGCAAGGGAACAACCTGGGGACAAGAACAACATGGACAGGATCAACAAATGGTCAGGAACTCTTTCTAGGGACAAGGGACTCCAACACATGGTCAGGAACTCAACCTGGGGACAAGGAACAACACAAGAACAAAGGCTCTTTCCCATAGTCAGGCATTTCTTTCCCATAGTCCAAGGCTCTTTCCTTATAGTCAAGGAAAATTCTTTCTAGGGACAAAATGCTACAAGGACAGGATCAACAAATAATTAGGGCTCTTAGGAACCACAAAATTTCTTTCTAGGAGACAAGGAACTCTTTCTATAGTCAAGAACAACACATAGTCAGGGGCTAACACATAGTCAATAACTTTTCTTAAGAGACAAAGACTCTTTTATAGTCAAGAATTTCTTTTTCTGATGACAAAGGCTCTTTTATAGTCCAAGAAACCTCTTATAGTCAAAGGCTCTTAAGAGACAAAAGGCTGCTACAAGGAACAAAAGAGCTCTTTCTATGAACAAAACTCTTTCCCCTATAGTCAAAACTCTTTCAGTAACAAAATTTCTTTCTATAGTCCAAGAACTCTTTCCCTAGAACAAAAAGAACTCTTTCCCCATAGTCAAAAGACAACACAGTGACAGGAACACATGAAGGTCAGGAACAACCGCTGGTCAGGAACATACTGGTCAGGAACAACAGTGACAGGAACAACACATGGTCCGAACAACACAGTGATCAAATAACCACATGGTCGAGAAGTAACAACACAGGGACAGGAACAACACAGGGACAGGAACAAACAGAGAGACAGGAACAACACAGAGACAGGAAACAGAGACGGGAACAACACAGGGACAGGAACAACACAGAGACAGGAACAACAGAGACAGGGACAACAGGGACAGGAACAACACAGAGACAGGAACAACACAGAGACAGGAACAACACAGAACAGAGAACCAGGGACAAGAACAGAGACAGGAAGAAGGACAACAAGGGACAGGAACAACCTGAGACAGGAACAAAGAGACAGGAACTCCAGAGACAGAAGGACAACACAGGGACAGACAACACAGAGACAGGAACAACACAGAGACAGGAACTGGGAACAGGAACAACACAGGAACAGGAACAACACAGAACAGGAACCCAACAACACAGTGACAAGGAACAACAAGGGACAGGAAAAAACACAGAGACAGGGAACAACAGAACAGGAGACAACAGTGAAGGAACAACACAGTGGACAGGAACAACACAGGGACAGGAACAACACAGAGACAGGAACAACACAGAGACAGGAACAACACAGAGACAGGAACAACACAGAGACAGGAACAACACAAGTGGGAACAACACAGAGACAGGAACAACACAGGGACAGGAACAACACAGAACAGGAACAACACAGGGACAGGAACAACAAGGGACAGGAACAACAGAGACAGGAACAGAGACAGGAACAACACAGGGACAGGAACAACACAGGAACAGGAAGAACAGGGACAGGAACAACACAGGACAGAAGGCAACACAGGGACAGAACAACACAGAGACAGGAACAACCTAGGACAGGAACAAGGGAACAACACAGAACAGGAACAACAGAGACAGGAACAACACAGGGACAGGGAACAACACAGGGACAGGAACAACCAGAGACAGGAACAACACAGAGGCAGGAACAACACAGGGACAGGAACAACAGAGACAGGAACAACACAGAGACAGGGAACAACACAGGGACAGGAACAACACAGGACAGGAAATACAGAGACAGGGACTAAGGGACAGGAACAACACAGAACAGGAACAAACAGAGACAGAACAACGGAAGAGACAGGAACAACAGAGACAGGAACAACACAGAGACAAAGACACTGGAGACAGGAACAACACAGAACAGGAACAACACAGAGACAGGAACAACAAGGACAGGAAAAAACACAGAGACAGGAACAACACAGAGACAGGAACAACACAGTGACAGGAACAACAGTGAAAAGGACAACACAGGGACAGGAACAACACAGAGACAGGAACAACACAGAGACAGGAACAACACAGGGACAGGAACAACCAGGGAACAGGAACAACACAGAGACAGGAACGGGACAGGAACAACAGGACAGAGAGAAGGAACAACTAGGGACAGGAACAACAGGGACAGGAACAACAGAGACAGGAACAACACAGGACAGAAACACAACGCAGAGACAGGAACAACAGACAAGAACAATGATGGAATAATACAGTGACAGGCCAACACAGAACAACAACACAGAGACAGGAAACAATGACAGGAATAATACAGTGACAGGCTAACACTGAGACAGGAACAACAGGGACAGGAACAACACAGGGACAGGAACAACACAGGGACAGGAACAACAGGGACAGGACGACAGGGACAAGACGGGACAGGAACAACAGGGACAGCAGAGACAGGAACAACAGAGACAGGAACACCGGACAGGAACAACAAATGGGAATAATACAGTGACAGGCACAACACTGAGACAGGAACAACAGAGACAGGAACAAGACAATGACAGGAATAATCAGTGACAGGCACAACACTGAGACAGGAACAACAGGACAGGAACAGGGACAGGAACAACACAGGGACAGGAACAACAGGGACAGGAACTGGAGACAGGAAACGGGACAGACAGGGACAGGAACATCGAGACAGGAACAACAGGGACAGGAACACCAGGGACAGGAACAACATAGGGACAGGAACAACACAGGGACAGGACAACAGTAGGGACAGGAACAACAGAGACAAGGAACAACACAGGGACAGGAACAACACAGGGACAGGAACAACTAGGGACAGGAACAACAAGGGACAGGAACAACAGAGAGACAGGAACAACACAGGGACAGGAACAACACTGGGACAGGAACAACAAGGGACAGGAACAACAGAGACAGGAACACCACAGGGACAGACAACACTGGGACAGGAACAACACAGGGACAGGAACAACACAGAGACAGGAACAACACGGAGACAGGAAGAACACAGTGACAGGCACAACACTGAGACAGGAACAACACAATGACAGGAATAATACAGTGACAGGCACAACACTGAGACAGGCACAACACAGGGACAGGAACAACACAGGGACAGGAACACCACAGGCACAGGAACAACAGAGAGACAGGAACAACACAGGGACAGGAATATCACAGAGATAGGAACAACAGAGAGATAGGCACAACACAGGGACAGGCACAACACAGAGATAGGAACAACAGAGAGACAGGCACAACACAGGGACAGGTACAACACAGGGACGTTAACAACACGGGGACATGAACAATTCAGGGACAGGAAGAACACAGTGACAGGAACAAGACAGGGACAGGAACAACACAGAGACAAGAACAACTAAGTCAAGTACAATACCCAAACACTTGTACACCACATGCTCTGGAATAGCCGAGAAACAACACCGGGCAGCAGACTGACAAAACAGGAACAACACGGAAAAGAAACAAGGCAACACAAGAATAAAATAGGGACAGAAACAAAGCATGAACCGTGTAAGAACAAGACCAGAAACACAGAAAGAGGAACAACACTGGAAGTTAAGCTGGGCAGGAATAATACATTGTTTAAGGCATAACATAAGGACATTGCAGGAATAACACAAAGACTATACAAGTATAGCACATGAAAAACATAGTTTTAACATAGCTATTACACAGAAACAACATAGGTATAACACAGGGAAATCACAGGAACAACACAGGAACAACACAGGGACATCACAGGAACAACACAGGGACAACATAGGGTCATTACAGGAACAACACAGGCACGTCACAGGCACAACACAGGACCAACGCAGAGGCATCACGAGAATAACACAGGAACAACACAGGGACATCACAGGTACTTCACAGGAACAAAAAAGGAACAACAGAGGGACGTCACAGGAACAACACAAGAACTACGCAGGGGCATTACAGGAACAACACAGGAATAAAACAGAGACTACACAGGTATAACACAGGAACAACACATAGGCTAGGAACAACAGAGAAATAACGCTAGGATATGGACAACATAGGAACAACAGTGGAATACTACGGGAACAGCACAGGTGGAAAACGGAGGCAAGAACAACAGAGGAACAGAAACAAAACAGGAAAAAATAGGAACGGGAACAACACAAGGAATAACAACACAGGGACTGTTCATGAAATACAGAGATCAGAATAACGCAGGTACAGGAATTACACAGAAAAGAGACAGAAACAGCAATGCGTTAAGACAGGAATAACACACGTATAAGACAGGAGCAATATAGGAACGGACAAGAAAACTCATGGACGGGAGAAAAGCAACTTAGGGTTTTAGAGTGAAACAACTTAGGGGTTTAGAGAGAACAGCACAGGGCTGACACAAAAAGAACACAAGGCAGAGTCAGAGGAGAAAATAATCTATAAATCCAACATAGAAGTAACACCTTACCATGAACACTAGACATTAAACAACATTACGACGCTCATCCTAAAAACACTGGAATTCGATCAGTCACTTTTCTTCCTTCAGATGATGACAGTCGCTCTTCTTTCTTCAGATGATGACAGTCACTTTTCTTTCTTCAGATGATGACAGTCAATCTTCTTTCTTCAGATCATGAACTTCAAATTCAGTTTAATATTAAGAAATAAATCTATTTTTTTTTATTACATGAACATATATGTAAATTTGTCTGCAATATAGAAAATGCTAATGTGATGGGCTGATCCTTTACCAGAATCAGGTGTGACCCCATAGATCATTTTTAACCTTCTGAAATTCCTTTTAATTATGGCACTCTTCTGATGATGAAAGGAAATAGAGCATCACTGAACTCAATTCTTATCCCACAACAACCATGGGCAGACACTAGACACATATGGCTTTTGGGCGTTCCTCTTGCATCATCGTTATCTACAGTAAGAGTCCAGCTACATTACCTCTTGTACTAGCAGGCAGTGTGCCACCAAGAGCTAGCAAGTACTGTCTGATGAAAACAAAGCCATGGATATTAAAAGAATATCCGCTTGAACCTGGATAGTACACACAATTGCGTCGAAATAAAAAATTGAAGGAGAAAATTCTAGGATTTGGTAATGTAAGATGGAAAGATTCATATAGCAATAGAAAAGATGAACATCCTCTTATAATGAAGGTTATTCTTGGAAAGCAAAAGTTGGGTAGTTGGGTTAAAGTGTAGTGTCAGATAGAATTCTATTAGTCGAATTTGTTGCAAAATCGATACACTTGATTATAATTTAGTTTATATACTATCTAATGGTAGTAAGATTGAGGTCTTAGAAAACTTTTGTGAGGATGTAAGGAAGGGAAAAGAAGCTGTGATATTTAATGTATCTTTAGATATAAGTGAAAATAAGGAAGGGCCATATTATGTGGGCAATAGAAATATAAGAGAAGAAAAACTGGTTTACTTTTGTAAGGAAAATAAAATAGTTATGTTTAAACTCATGTTTCAGCATCTCCCATGGACATCTCCCTGAGAGAATGAAAAAAAGCCACAGGAATGGAATAGATCAGAGTTTATTTCAAGAAATTAGAAACTCAAACTAAAACCTATCCACTTGTTTAGCAGGTCTAAATCTTAGGATATAAAAAAAAATATTAAAACAGAGACAGAAATTGAATGTGAAACTAAAATTCAAGACGGATTTTTGGTATTGTCAAATGGAGTACACTACCTGAAGAACAACTAATAAAACAACATGAAACATTTCAAAGAAAATATATTAAAGTGTGGACCATTATAGGACAAAATAATAACTTAGCTAAACTGAGTGGATCACAAATGAAAAAAAGAAGAAGATAGGATAGGAAGGTTAGCCAGACAAAGTGAGGCCTATGAAGAGGTTCATGAAGAAATTCAAAATGAGATTTATACAAATTATAACAAAAAAATATTATCTATAAAAACAAGAAATGGAAGACGGTAGAAAACAGTGACAGGACAGGGGCGGATCCAGGGGGAGGGTCCCGGGGGTCCGGACCCCCTTCTCATCAGAAAATTCCAATACTTTTTCTTTATACAGTATTGTACTAAGGCGTTTTTGTATTGTAATATGTAATTACTATTGACTTCAGATTATATCGTAATATCAAGTGCACATGGCTTCAAAATGGCCTCAAAATGCCCATGATATTGGTCAGATTAAAAAAAAAACACAGCTCGGTGGGTTGTCTGTGCTCGCCATGTTCCCCCAACTACAACTTCTTGGCCACCCTCCTTTTGATATTCCTGAATCCGCCCCAGCGGGATATATATCTACAGAGACATTTACAGAGAGATATAATAATTATATGAACTGGAAAAAAGGACATGGATTGGGTGGTAGTAAATAACACATAAATATAATAAGATCCTATTAGAGGCAAAAGAAGAGATAGATGGGGACATGGGAAGGCTTTGGAATGATAGAGATGGAATGCAAATAAGAAACGAAAAGGAAATACTGTATGTAAAGATCATGGTACCAATATTGGAAACAATGTGAGGTAGCTGTGAGCAAAATTAAAAATGATAACGCTTGTGGGATTGATCATCTTTCAGCAGAATTTCTACAACAATTAGCAAGGAATTGATTCAGCTGCTTAACTAAAAATGTGAGCTATATTTACTAAATAGGAAGTGTATAATATGGACACGAAGTAGTACCTTAAGCTGTGTATTCTTATATTACTCTATTAATTATGTATAGTAAAGTATTACAGAACATGTATTAATCCTATGTAATATTTCCATTTATTATGCACCATGTTATGTATGTGAATTATCATATTTACATATTATGTATTCAGCCTGTGAATGCTGGCATCAGTACATGCCAGCGCGGAGTGATACAGAGAGTTGAGATCGCTAGTCCTTATGGTGTGGAAGCCCACTGTCTATTTGTTCCCTCTGTATATCTCCCGTACGAGAATAAGAACCTATTTTCAAGATAACAAGTGTTTGTGTATACCCTCAGTAGTGTAGAACATTTTGGGGGTATCAAAGACAAACATAGATGGCGCAGTGAGATTTCTCAGTGAAATTCAGAGTGAACTTAGCCTTCCAGCCGGACTGTGTTAATGGCGTCTCGTGTTCAGCTTCGCCAAGGATTTACAGCCAGACTACAGGCCTCAGGACTTACAATGTTGTGAAGTGCTATGCTGTGTACAGTGCTGTGCTGTGAAGTGAAGTGTTCGGTGAAGTGCTGTGTTGTGTATTTTAATCAGAATTGTCTGTGCAAACTGCAATCAGATGACTGAGGGAGCTGCCTAGCAGTACATCCCTTCCTGCCTATAGTCATTGGGTAACTGAGCAGTGCGCATTAAGACAACTTCGGTTCAGTTGCAACTTGCGCCCAGCTGCCTCTACGACTGGAAGCGCGCCAAGCCTCCCGGCAACGAGCCATACACACACACGCACTCACAGGCCCACTTTATATTAAATTCTTGTGTATTACTTTAGACTTCTGTAATTCTGTGCATAGCTTATGAGGGGTTGACCCAGTCTCTTGCACAGATAAAGTACAGAAGCTGTCAGCATGTCTCACAGGGATCAAAATGATACCCTGGACGATGGGGTTATGAGTTTAAGTTTGGGAGACCTCTCCACACCCACACTCAGGCCCCACGCTCCCCACAGTGACAACGCCCAATCACCCACAGAATCTCCTCGTTCGTCCCGAGCAAGCTCTCCTGCGGTGCCTGCGTCCAAGATCTCCTTCAACTGATTAAGTGGATGGAAACTTATCGACGCCAGGACTATGTTGCAAGGAGAGAAGAGGAAGAAATTCGGTACAGAGAGTCTGAAAGACGACGCCACGAGGATGAACAAAGACGCAGAGAACTAGAAGATATACATAGAAGTGAGGATGACCTGAGAAGAAGAGAGGATCAAGCCAGATTTGAAGCCTTGATTTCCCTGTTAGCCTCCCCACAACGATCTACTCTTCAAGATTCTTCTGCTACTACTAATGCTGATACGACTAGAGGTACTGGTACCTCAATTCCCAGAGTCGGTTCAACAATTCCTCAAAAGGCTGCAGTACACACGCCTCCCTCTCTGAAGTCTGACGCTTCTTATCAGATATTTCGGGAATGGCGTCGACGTTGGCAAGACTATGCAACAATGGTTGACCTGTCAAGTTTACCACAGCCTAAACAGATGATACAGCTTCGTATGTGCTTGTCCTTAGAGACACAACATACTCTCGAGCACACACTTCAAGTGCCTCCCACGACAACTCTGACTGTAGAGGCCGTGCTTGACAAGTTACAGGAACATGTTAAGGGACAGCGCAACGAAGCACTTAGAAGAAGAGAACTCCTCCAATGTAAGCAGCTTGATGGAGAATCTTTTGATGCATTTTTTGTAAGACTGAAAAGATGTTCAGAAGAAGTTGATGTTTGTCCTGGAAATTCTCAAGTTTGTGAAGAGACACAACTCAAGACAATCATTTTAACGGGTGTTCGAGATGAAGAGCTAGTTCAGCGTCTCATTTCACTTGACCCCACTTCCTCCCTTCAAGATGTTGTTACAAAATGTCGAGCGTACGAGGCCGCCAGGTGTGCGACTTCAGCTTTACGTTCACAACCTGACCAGGTGAGGGCGGTGTCTTCCTACAGAAAGGGTAAGAAGCAGCAAGGTAACCCCACCCCTCACCCTCCAGCTACACCTTCAGCAGCAGCTTTGTGTAACAGCTGCGCGAGACAGCATGATGCCTCCCAGTGCCCAGCTGTTCAAAGCATGTGCAGAAGTTGCGACCGCCAGGGTCACTGGGCTTACACAGTCAAGTGCCCAGCTAGCAAATTTCAGTGCAGACTTTGTGGTCGTGTGGGCCATTATGACAAATGTTGTCGTAAGAAGACACAGAGAGGACACCACCAAGGATCCAAGAAGTCATCCTCAGGTAGTGCTGGCGCGCCCCCTCCTTCTGGCAAGCATCCAGACGCTGTGTCCAGTCGTTCCTGCCGTCGTGTACATTGTTCCACAGACACGACGCGCCAGCACATCAGTGTCGTCATTTCTCACGGTAACTTGTCATCCAGTCTTCAGATGTTACCTGACACCGGTGCTGACGTCTCAGTAATTGGTCCACAACACTTAGCAAGTTTGGGAATACCCCGGAGCAACCTACAGCCCCCTCCTCAGACAACGAAACTGACAGCTGATGGTTCCAAGATGGCTCCAGCTTTGGGATCTTTCTGGGCTACTCTTACCTTTGGTAAGCAGTCTTGCTCAGCCCGGATTGATGTTCATGATGGGATCCCGACTCCGCTGTTATCATATGGCCATTGTCAAGAGTTGGCCATTATTTCAAAGGACTTCCCCAAACCTATTATAAAGGTCACCCATGTCAACAGGTTGAAGGAACTTCCTATCTCTACTAACACGTCCCCTTCTGATGCAAGAGCTTACCTTCTCAAGGAGTTTGCTGACGTGTTGGTTACGAAGAAATCTTTAGGATCCACACCACTCAAGCCGATGGTGGGTCCACCTATGAAGATTCATCTTAAGGATGATGCCACACCTTTTGCCATCCACACCCCTCGTTTGATGCCTCACGCCTACAAGGAGCTAGTTAGACAAGAGCTTGACTCCATGGTTGCTCAGGGAATCATCAAGCCGGCCGGAGACGAACCTTTACCTTGGTAACACCCTCTCGTCCCCGTCGCCAAACCTCGTGGTGGAGTACGGATCACCACCGATCTGTCAAAACTTAACCAGCAAGTTTCCCGTCCAGCCCACCCTTCACCCACACCCTTCGCAGCTGTTCGAAATGTGGACCCGAATGCGAAGTTTTTTACAACGATGGACGCCTTATGTGGTTATTGGCAGGTCGAGTTGGCCGAAGAAGACCAGCATTTGACTACATTCATCACACCATATGGAAGATATCAGTATTGCAGAGGCCCCATGGGATTTGCCGCTACGGGCGATGCATTCTGTCAACGTGGTGACGCGGCCCTTCAAGGAGTCACGAATTGTGTCAAGGTGGTTGATGATATTTTACTCCATGACGAAGACTACTGTGCCCACCTCTCCCGAATATATGAAGTTCTCACCAGATGTCGAAAGTACGGGATTACCCTCAACGCTGACAAGTTTGTAGTTGCCGCACCATCAGTGAACTTCTGTGGGTACACTCTCTCAGCATCAGGTATCGCAGCTGACCCGGAGAAATTAAGTGGAATCAGGGATTTTCCAACCCCTGCCAACCTGACAGACCTCCGTTCTTTTTTGGGTCTGGTCAATCAGCTGGCTGAATTTCACCTGACATCTCCGCCGCAGCCCAGCCGTTACGCCCCCTGCTGAGCCCCAGGAGGACATTCCTGTGGACCCCAGATCATCAAGAGGCCTTCCAGCGAGTCAAGCAGGCCCTCTTAAGTCCACCTGTCCTCGCCTGTTACGACCCAGCCCTACCCACCGTCCTCCAGACTGACGCCTCCAGACTCTACGGCGTTGGTTACGCCCTTCTGCAGGACCATGGCGGTGGACAACTCCGCTTAATTCAGTGTGGATCCCAGTTCCTGACCGACGCTGAGACCCGATATGCTACGATTGAGCTGGAGATGTTGGCTGTTGTCTGGGCGATGGCGAAGTGCCGCTTCCACCTGATAGGACTTCAGCACTTCATCCTCTTCACGGATCATCGCCCTCTTGTACCTCACTGGTCAACATAAAAAAAAATTCTCATGGTTCTGGATCAAAACAGTCTGATTCTAGTGTAATTGTATGTGCTGAACTCAATTATGACATTCGTATAGCTGTATCAGGCTCAGTTTTCCAGAACCAGCATATCTATATATTTAGTGTACCATGCTATTCATACAGTAATTTATATGCTCATTGGCTCCACTTATGCAATTATTTTGTCCTGATTTGTGCTTTTTGTTTGTTTCAGTTTGCTGATTCATGATATTGCATATCTACACCTGCATGATTTGTAATTACTCTGAAATTAACAAAACATGGAACGTTGCAAGTGTGTGAACGGTGCTGACAGTTTTTGCTACATATGTGGTGCCTTCACCCCTGGTAGCCTCAAGAAACCAATCACAAAAGCTGTTCGACTGAACTACAAAAGTTACTTCAAATGTCATTTGGGTGACCAAGACAAGAAATGGGCACCTCATGTAGCCTGTAAGTCTTGTGTTAACCACCTGAGCGAGTGGATGTGTGGTAAACGAAGTTCAGGAATGCCGTTTGCTGTACCAATGATGTGGCGTGAACCTAAAGACCACAGTAGTGACTGTTACTTCTGTCTCACAAATATTAAGGGAATAAAAATCAAGGCACGAGGCAAGGTACAGTACCCCATTGGGGTACTGTACCTTGGGGTACTACCCCAATATTGCTTCTGCAATCCGACTAGTACCGCACAGTGCTGAACTTCCAGTCCCAAATCCACCGACTGAACAAGAATTGAGTGCTTCCGATTCTACCTCTACCTCAATGGAAAACGACTACCAGGATGACTCTGAAAATACCAGGCCTAAACTATTTACTCAAGAAGCGCTTCATGATCTCATCAGGGACCTAAACGTGTCAAAAGAAAAGGCTGAAGTTTTGGGATCCAGACTAAAGCAGCGTAACCTGCTAGAAGATGGAGTGCATATCACTACAGCGCGTTACCGACATAGACAGCTGTCTGCATTTTTCAAGATGGCAAACAACCTTTGTTATTGCGAGGACGCAGTATCTCTCATGCAACAACTCTGCAAGTCTGAAACATACAAGACAGAGGATTGGAGGCTGTTTATAGACTCAGGAAAAGACTCTCTGAAAGCTGTTCTTTTACACAATGGCAATCGGCTTCCATCTGTCCCAATAGCACACGCAACAAAAATGACTGAGAGCTATGAAACAATGAAAATTCTGTTGGCCGCTATAGAGTATGAGAAACACCAGTGGAAGATATGTGGCGATCTCAGAGTCATCAGTTTACTACTGGGCCTTCAGAGTGGCTACACAAAGCACATGTGCTTTTTGTGCTTGTGGAACAGCAGAGCTGATGCAGAGCACTATGTGAGAAAGGATTGGCCGACAAGACCAAGAGATGCGCCTGGAAGGTTTAACTGTGCTCACAATCCGCTTGTAGATCCAGAAAAGATATTTTTGCCTCCACTGCATCTAAAGCTCGGTTTGGCTAAAAATTTCATCAAAGCTATGGATCAATTCGGTGCTGGGACTCTATACTTATCTCAGAAACTAGGTGGTGTGGTTTCCGAAGCCAAGTTGAAAGCAGGTGTCTTGAATGGACCACAAATTCGTATACTAGTTAATGATAGCGAATTCACCAAAACATTGAACCCACTGGAGAAAAAAGCATGGGAATCATTTGTCAATGTGTCAAAGAATTTTCTTGGAAACTATCGTGCTGACAACTACAAAGAAATCGTAACAACCATGCTTCAGAATTATCATGCATTGGGAGCAAGGATGTCCTTGAAATTGCATTTTTTCCACTCTCATATTGAATTTTTCCCAGGTAACCTTGGAGACGTTAGTGATGAACACGGCGAAAGATTTCATCAAGATATCGCCATAATGGAGAGCAGATATCAGGGACAATTCAGTCCTAACATGATGGGCGACTGTTGCTGGACACTGCAACGAGAAGGGAGCAAGCTGTACAAGAGAAAGAGTAAAGTTCAGAAGCACTTTTAGAACTTCAGATTTTGTCATTATAAAGGATTTGAACTTGTGTTTTTTGGTACAATTTTTTATGAGCTTATCTGTGATAGGTTTAAAATTGTATCTTGCATGACGCGATAATGTTACTATATTTACTATTTTTTTTATTCTTTAAGAAAGTAGGTCTGATGGTAGAATGAAACATCCAATTAATATTCATTAATATGAAATTAGTCATGAAAGCACAGTCACATGAGATAATCTCATCTTTTGCACGACACGTGATGGAATATTAAATATTTGTACCTATTGATTTTTTTATAAAACCTGGTCTGATAGAACAAAACAAATATCAGATTCGAATTCAGTAATATGAAATTTGTTGTGTGAGCATGATCTCATATGTGAACCATTTTGGCTGTTGACCAGTGTTATCAATCACTATTCTTTGGATGCAGTAGAGAATCCTCGCCTTCAACGTTTGAAAGAGAAGCTCTCGCCTTATCTCTTCACGGCTGTGTGGCGTGCGGGTAAGCTGCTGTGCATCCCGGATGCCCTGTCCCGCGCCCCTGTCAGTCGCCCCACCCCAGAGGACGAGATGTTGTGTTCTACAGCTGCTGCATCCCTCAAGTCAGTAGTCTCATTGAAAGCCGTCTTCACATCAGAAGAGTCTACAGCACTGGATGCAGACAAGACCCTTGAAGATCTCCGCACCGCAGCCCGGGCCGACCCTTCCTATATCCGGCTCGTCGACTGTGTGTCCCAGGGATTTTCATCTAACCGATACGACCTTCATGAATCGCTACTCCCGTACTGGAAGATACGCGAGAACCTCTATTGTGACGGAGACCTCGCCTTGTATGGTCCACGAGTAGTCATTCCTGCTGCCCTACGCCGCCGTACCTTGACCCGCCTTCACGACAGCCATCGAGGAGTGGAGGCCACCAAGCGACGGGCGAAGCAGATTGTATTTTGGCCCGGAATCGACGCGGACATTGCAAGTACCGTCCGTGCCTGTGAGCCGTGCCAGATTTTGCAACCCAGCCAGCAACAGGAACCTTTAATGTGCGACGATAACCCTTCAAGACCCTTAGAGTCTGTGTCGGCCGACTTCTTTGCAGTGGCAGGGAAGTCCTTCCTCGTCATTGCCGACCGATTGTCTGGATGGCCTGTTGTCGTCCCCTGTGGTAGTGATACAACGGCTACTGCTACCATCCGGAATTTCAGACATTACTTCAGAGAAGTTGGTGTTCCCCTCCGCCTCAGGACTGATGGAGGACCCCAGTTCACCAGCCACGAGCTCCGGGATTTCATGGACCGTTGGGGAGTCCGTCATGTCGTGACCTCGCCCCACTAGCCCCAGGCGAATGGACACGCTGAAGCCGCAGTGAAGACTGTTAAACACCTGATCCTTAAGGTGTCACCCTCAGGAAATATCGACTGCGAGGACTTCGATCGAGGTTTGTTAGAGTTACGCAACACCCCGAACTTCACCGGACGCTCCCCAGCCCAGGTTCTATATGGACATCATCTCAGGTCTTGTGTTCCTGCCCACCCGAAGTCTTTTTCTCAAGAATGGCAAGCCAAGACTAAAGAATGTGACCGCCGTGCAGCAGAACAAGCCGCAGATGTCTCTGCTCGGTACGACTGTCATGCCCGCCCCCTTCCCAGGTTGAGTATCGGCCAGCAGGTCAGGGGTGCGGCTCATTTGACTGTATGTCAGCACTTGTGTCAGCGCTCATAAGCTGGCGCTCATTGCTAGTCTCACTCACAAACTTACATCGAATGGATTTTGATTATCCGGCCTATTTACATAGCCGCCGTCCTTTCTCTTCACGCTCATAAATAGTGGAAGTTACGGTGGATCTACACTCAGGAATTATACAAACAATACTTTTTAATAAAAGGAGAAACTTCAATTGGGTTTCGTTACTAAAGCCCAATATAATATAAATGTATCAACCTGGTTAACTTGGAGTTAACCAGCCGGTTGACATCACCTGACTCCTTCACCACCTGACTCCATCATCACCTGACTCTTTCATCACCTGACTCCTTCATCACCTGCTTCTTTCATCACCTGAGTCCTTCGCCCCTTGGCTCTTATATCACCTGAATCTTTCATCACCTGACTCTTTCACCACCTGAATCTTTCATCACCTGACTGTTTCATCACCTAATCCTTAACTCACCGGACTCTTTCATCACTTGACTCCTCCAACATCTGACTCCTTCATCACCTTCTTCTTTAATCACCTGACTCTTTCAACACCTGACTCTTATATCACTGGACTTTATCATCGCCTGACTCCTTTGCTACCTGACTCTTTCATTATCTGCCTCTTTCATCACCTGACTCCTTCACCACCTGACTCCTTCATCACCTGACTCTTTCAACACCTGAGTCTTTCACTACCTGACTCGATCATCACCTGACTCCTTCAACACTTGACTCCTTCACCAACTGATTCCTTCATCACCTGACTCTTTCATCACCTGACTCCTCCAACAACTGACTCCTTCACCACCTGATTCCTTCATCACCTGACTCTTTCATCACCTGACTCCTCCTACATCTGACTCCTTCACCACCTGATTCCTGCATCACCTGATTTCTTCATCATCTGACTCTTTCATTACTGACTCTTTCATCACTTGACTCATTCACCCCCCTGACTCTTTCATCACCTGACTCCTCCAATATCTGACTCCTTCACCAACTGATTCCTTCATCACCTGACTCTTTCATCACCTGACTCCTCCAACATCTGATTCCTTCATCACCTGATTCCTTCAACACCTGACTCTTTCATCACTGACTCTTTCATCATTTGACTCGTTCATCATCTGATTAAAATTCATCACTTGACTCTTTCATCACCTGCCTCTTTCATCACCTGACTCCTTCACCCCCTGGCTCTTATATCACCTAACTCTTTCATCACCTGACTCCTCCAACATCTGACTCCTTCAACACCTGACTCTTTCAACAACTGACTCTTTTACCACCTGACTCTATCATCACCTGACTCATTCGCTACCTGACTCTTATAACATCACCTGAATTTTTGACCACCTAACTCTTTCATCACCTGCCTTTTTCATCACCTGACTCCTTCACTACCTGACTCTTTCATCACCTGACTCGTTCGCTACCTGACTCCTTCGCCATATGACTCTTTCATCACTTGACTCTTCCGTCACCTGACTCTTATATCACCTGACTCCTTCAACACGAGACTCATTCACTACCTCTTATATCACCTGACTCTATATTACCTGACTCTTATATCACCTGACTCTTTCATCACCTGACTCCTTCATCACCTGACTCCTTCTACACCTGACTCCTTCACCACCTGACTCTTTCACCACTTGACTCCTTCAACACCTGACTCCATCAGCACCTGACTCCTTCATCACCTGATTCTTTCATCACCTGGCCCTTTTATCACCTGACTCCTTCTCCACCTGACCCCTTCACCATCTGACTCTTTCACCACTTGACTCCTTCAACACCTGACTTCTTCACCACCTGACTCTTTCGTCACCTGACTCCTTCACCACCTCACTCTTTAATCACCTACCTCTTTCATCAACCGGACTCTTTCATTACCTTACTCTTTCACCACCTGACTCCTTCACCACTTGACTCTTTCATCAACCGGACTCTTCCATTACCTTACTCTTATATCACCTGACTCTTTTAATCACCTGACTCCTTCATCACCTGCCTTTTTCATCACCTGACTCTTTCATCACCTGACTCTTACACTACCTGACTCCTTCACCACCTGACTCCTTCAACACCTGACTCTTTCACCTTCCGACTCCTTCACCGCCTGACTCCTTCACCAGCTGACTCATTCACCACTTGACTCTTCTACCACCTGACTCCTTCAACACCTGACTCTTTCTTCATCTGCCTCTTTCATCACCTGACTCTTTTTTTCATCTGCCTCTTTCATCACCTGACTCTTTCACCATATGACTCTTTCACCACATGAATCCTTCACCTCCTGACTCCTTCACCTCCTGACTCCTTCAACACCTGACTCTTTCACCACCTGACTCCTCCACCACCTGATTCCTTCACCATGTGGATCTTACATCACCTGCTTCTTTCAGCACCTGACTTCTTAACCATTTAACTCCTTCACCATAAATCACCCCTTGCCTATACCATCTGGCTGGCTAAATAACCACCTGACTTATATCTCCAGGGTGCTAAGTATTGTATTGTCCCAACTCCACCTGGTTAACTCCGCCGTTGCCTATAATCTGAGCTTTGTCAACAGCTGTTCGGGTGTAACATAAAGCAACTTTTATCTGTCCCTTTACTAGCTTACTCCTTCATCTACTACAACTTCACCAGTACACCCTGTCATCAGCTGCCCCTTCATCAGTACACCCCGTCACCAGCTACCCCTTCACCAATACACCCCCTCACCAGGTCCCCTTCATCAGTACACCCCATCACCAGCTCCCCTTCACCAGTACACTCCGTCACCAACTGCCTCTTCACCAGTAGGCCTACACCCCGTCACCAACTGCCTCTTCACCAGTAGGCCTACACCCCGTCACCCGCTGCCCCTTCACCAGTACACCCCGTCACCAATTCCCTTTTCAGCAGTTCAACCCATTACCCGCTGCCCCTTCATCAGTATACCCCCTCACCAGCTGCCCCTTCACCAGTACACCCCCTCACCAGCTACCCCTTCATCAGTAAGTGTAAGACAAAAAAATCTAGGCCAAATAATAATAAGTATTTTTTTAATTCATTATATTTAATATTTTTATTACTTTTTGTCCTAGAGGGCTTTTGCCCGAACCCCTTCACCAACTGCCCCTTCAGTAATTAACCCCGTCACCAGCTGTTCCCATCTCCAGTTTACCCAGCTCAAAACTTTCTTCATCAAGGTTTTACTCGGTCACCAGTTCACCCTCTCACCAGCTGTCATGTGGACATTAGTGGAAGGTGCTGGAGCTGGTGAGAGCGGCACCGAGTCGTGCCACCAGCTGGGGTGTGGAGATGCTGTCCTCGTGAGCAGGTGCGAGCGTAAACGGGTGTCTGCAATAGTGGACCAGATGACCCCGGCGCCAGCTGGCACGCTGAGGGCCGGCAAGTAATGACCACCTGCACCACCTGACACGCGTCTACCCAACGCCGGGAAAACAAGCTAATTTAAAAATCAAGGCCAAGACAGTCAGTGTGTGTGTGTTTGTATATGTGTGTGTGTGTGTCTAGCGCCTCAACACACATTTGCACTCCCTTATGTCCTCGCTCTTTCTTCTGTTCACTTCCTCACTTCTACAGCAAACTTTTTCTTCGTTAATCTCAAAATATTTGTTGACATCAGTGACTGGGTACTGTGTAATAACTTGATCAACACAGCAATTCTCCCACTACCATGAGAGAGTGAATCTTGGCTGCATGTCACTGACATAACACTACCATGAAGTTGATGAATGTATCATTTCCAAGAACTGTCATCCAAATGAAAATTAATTAAACGGTCCACGTGTTGACTACTCAAGTGGCGCACGTGCCGGATCTCCGGCCGTGAGCAACACCTGCATTTAAAATCATTCATGGAACATTTGACATCTTCAAGTGCAAGTTAGCATTGTGGGTGAGCCCAAGACCACGTGCAGGCCAGGTGGTGCCCCTTTCCCATCAGGCTTGTTACGCTCGCCACCAGTGGTCCGCTTTGCCTCCTCCCACCGTGACGTTCGTGGGAAAACGACCTCCGATTGGTTGGATCCCGAAACCTTATACAAACGTTTGAGAGTCGAGAGAATTTTCATTATCATTCGTTTCTTTTTCATATTTAGTTAAGAATGCAGTAGTTAGGTTTTAGAATTTTTTCAATTGGACACATGACATAATAAAATACTTTCTCTTTGTCCTATCGGAACCTTAAGCGCCAGCTAATCAGTGTCTTTTACGTGAAGGACCTTTGAGCGATGATTAAGGCCAGCGCGTAACTCCGCCTTGACATCTGCGTACTGAACTGTTGTCATGTGGTGTTGGTGTAATAACTGAACGAACACCACTGTGAGTTGTACGTGAGTCTCCGACAGCTGAGGCCGCCGCCACGTGGTCGTGATCCTCTTTAAGTTTACACAGACGGCGAGAGAGAGTCAGTAGTGATCAGGAGGCAGGGAAGGAAACGTGTAGCCGCTCCTCAGGAACCCACTTACTGATCCTACTTTGTGGTGTTGACAGTGATACTCACTAATTGTGGCACTTGTCAAGTTATTGCTGCACCTTATATTTTCCCTAGTGACTTAGTGATCCAGTGACTTGCAATAACATTTACCAAATACTTCACACCGCAAGCGATAATACGCGGCAAGCCGTGAAGCCTGCTTGAGCGGCTGCACATTGGAGTTTGACAATCTTCATGGCTTACCAGGATAGAATGATGGGTCCAGCCCGCGATGACCTGGGTGCCATGGGTGGTGGGGGCGGTGACAGTGGCAGGAGCGACAGGGGTCGCCGTCCTCACCGTCACCCTCCCAGCGCCGAGGTCGAGGCTGAGATGCGACTCTACCTTGACAAACTGAAGGAGATCGTTCCCCATATCCCCAAGAACAGGAAGGTAACGCGTCTCGAGTTGATCCAGCACGTGATCGACTACATCTGCGACCTCCAGCATGCCCTCGAGGACCACCCTGGCCTCAAGGACGAGCCCACCGCCAGGTTTCTCACCCCACCCACGTCTCCACACCACCAACTGCAGCATACACCACCCCACGCCTTCCACAACTCCATGCCTTCACACCACCTGTCACCTCTCTCATCCCTTACCTCCACCAGACAACCCCTGGGCGTCATCTCCACCACCAACACACTCCAGACCTCCACGGTAAGTTTCTATGTAATAAGTCTCTCTCTCTCTCTCTCTCTCTCTGCGACACTGTAAACACACCAGAGCAGGGAGGAGCAGGCTTCAGTCTCGGATCAGTTGTCATGATCCTCAACCATCGACTGTAGCACGCACCGTCCTCACACCTTCACCACCCACACGTCCAGCCCTCACTCTTCACCACCCACACGTCCAGCCCTCACTCTTCACCACCCACACGTCCAGCCCTCACTCTTCACCACCAGCACGTCCAGCCTTCACTCTTCACCACCCGCACGTCTAGCCTTCACTCTTCACCCACACGTCCAGCCCTCACCAGCCACGCGTTCAGCCCTCACCACACACGTTCAGCCTTCACCACACACGTTCATCCCTCACCAGCCACACGTTCATCCCTCACCACACACGTTCAGCCCTCAGCACACACATTCAACCCTCACCACACGTTCAGCCCTCACCCCCTCACCACCCAAATGCACTTTTAAGTTACATAATATTTATTGGTCCATGCAACATAACAAGTTTCTATACCCATAATAGTTGATGATTTGCACTATACAAAATTCCTGATTCTTACGACTTTCTTTATGTAACTTGGTTTTAAATTAAGGTGATAATAATGATGTACTGTACTGTATTTTTTTTTATGAATTATAAACTTTTGACTGAATGGTGATGAACGTTCAAAATATTGCACCAGTTGGGGTGATTCTGGGCCTCACCTGCACCAGCTGGGGTGATTCAGGGCTTCACCTGCACCATCTGGGGTGATACAGGGCCTCACCCGTGCCAGCTGTAGTGATACAGCGTCTCACCTGCACCAGCTGGCGAACAGGTGCGAATAAGCTACCTGGAGACCTTCGTTCTGATGCGCCACGTTATCGCCTGACATTTTGTGTGTGTGTGCGTGCCCGCCCTCCCCCCCACACACACACTTCTACCTAATGAAGGGGAGTGGAGAGCAACGCGGGGGGGGGGGTCAGAGCTACCTTCAACAGTTGTCGTCGTGTCACAACATTCCTCGCGTGTTTGCTCAATACTGCCTCTGCTTCAAGCTGCGCCTGGCTGCTCACTGCGCCACAGCTGGGCGCTAGTGGTCCCCAAGGACGCTGACTCGTAGACATCTGCGCTTTCAACTGTTCACGAATCACAACTAACGCAAACTAAGCCTTGACTAAGAGAAGTCATTCTTTTACCTTTTTTGTAGATTTGCGGTTGATGCGGTTGGTTTACGACGTCCGTTAATATGACAGTGAGGGACGCACTCTATAGATGTTCAGCTTTTAAAGAAACATGGTTAATCTGGCCGGCCCCGAGGACAGTCATGTTTCTACTGTGACTTAACGAGATTAGAATGTAAATCCCGGGGGTTGTTAGCACGAGTTGACGCCATAGTCTTGTCTGCAACTTCTGTGTTTTACTGTACTTGTACACCGAGGACGCATGTACACTCAACCTCACATCACATGTACACCTACGATCCATGCACGGCTAGGATACATTTACACCATTTAATAGACTTTTGTTCACTAAATAATAGATAGCTATCAAATGACACATGTGCACCAAATTTCAAATGCACATCAAAGGACGCATGAACTCAGAACACATTCACAAAGGCGGGTTATATAAAGTGCATGAACAGGAACACTACCATTTATGTACACACATACGGTACAGAATCTCACGTGCACGCACGCATATGTATACACGCCCAACATCGGCTCTGACGAACCGATGATCAGTATCACAGTGGTCTGAGCCACGCATGGCACGGGTGATGAGGACATCACACACACACACACACACACACACACACACACACACACACACACACACACACACACACACACACACACACATATTAGCCTTGACCTGGGGTGACACAGTGAGCGTGACCTGATTTACCAGGTGGCCAGAAGAGTAACGTCACCCGTGCTTACCTCTGGCACCGCTGACTACCGCAATACTAACGCGTCAACCAGCCATCTCCTGACACTTGACACCGCTTTTTATAGCCAGTTCAACGGGGGTGGCCTGCGAGATCGGTGTCACCCACATGTGTTCACAAGCTAACACATGTACACAATTTGACACATACCTACTGTCTAACATACCATTTAGTTGACACACCTACCAGCAGGCACATACCTTCTAGCTGACACATTGACACATATCTACTAGCTAACACATACCATTTAGCTTAGACATCGACTAGCAGGCACATTCCTACTAGCTGAAACATGCCTACTAGCTAACACATTCCTACTAGCTGAAACATGCCTACTAGCTAACACATTCCTACTAGCTGAAACATGCCTACTATCTAACACATGCCGTTGAGCTGACGCACCTACTAGCAAGAACATCCTACTAGTAGAAACATGCCGATAACGAAGACAAAGACCCCAAATATAGCCCCAAAATTCAAACTCGCCCATCACCTGCCCTGCCGTCAGCTGGTGAGCACCGTCACCCAGTCCACCCGTCACCCGCGGCGCGTGTACAGCATCTGTCACTTCCGTCTTCTTCGCCTGGCCCCCCCATTTTCTCAACACATGCCTGCCCACATACTACACCCGCCCACCGTATGACTGCCGTATAACCACTATCTTCCCTTCTGTCTGTCTGTCTGTCTACCGCCTGGCTGTCTCTGGAATGTCTTTAAATTTTGTTGCAATTCCGTCTTTGCCATCATCTTCAACCTCTATCACCTCAATATTATCCTCTCCACTACACCTTTGCCCAATACTCTCGTACCTCCACCACACCCCCGCATCTCCCCCACACCCCCCATCCTTCCGCCTTTCTCCCTAAAACAACATCAGGAAACCCCCACCATCACCATCCCCCATTCCGGCACACAAACACCCGCCCACAGCCTATTCTTGGTCACTAGATCTTCTTTCCGAGAGAGAGAAAGAGGAGGGGGTAGAAGCATGACACCCCAAGGGAGAAGCAGAGAGATAACACCCTGAGGAGAGCCCTGGGGACTAACTCCTGGGTGGGAGGACCAACGTCTGGGTAAGAGGGCCAACGTTTGGGTGGGGGAACTAACGCCTTGGTGGAACGACTGATGCCTGGGTGGGAGGACTAACGTCTGGGTGGGGGAACAAACTCCTTGGTGGGACGACTAATGACTGGATGGGAAGACCAACGCCTGGGTGGGAGGACCATCGCCTGGGTGGGAGGACCAACGTCTGGGTGGGGAACTAACGCCTTGGTGGAACGACTGATGCCTGGGTGGGAGGACCAACGCCTGGGTGGGAGGACCATCGCCAGGATGGGAGGACCAACGCCTGGGTGGGAGGAATAACGTCTGGGTGAGAGGACCAACGTCTGGGTGGGGGAACTAACTCCTTGGTGGGACGACTAATGACTGGATGGGAGGTCCATCGCCTGGGTGGGAGGACCAACGTCTGGGTGGGGGAACTAAAGCCTTGGTGGAACGACTGATGCCTGGGTGGGAGGACCAACGCCTGGGTGGGAGGACCATCGCCAGGATGGGAGGACCAACGCCTGGGTGGGAGGACCATCGCCAGGATGGGAGGACCAACGCCTGGGTGGGAGGACCAACGCCTGGGTGGGAGGACCAACGCCTGGGTGGGAGGAACAACTCCTGGGTGGAAGGACCATCGCTTGGGTGGAAGGACCAACGATTGGGTGTGAGGACCAACGCCTGGGTAAGCTAGAACCTCATGTGAGACCCAGTATCGCTAAATAATATAACAACTCCTTGGTTTTGGTGGGCTGGGGCGCATACCTAGCGTAGTAATTAAATGTGGTTTATGTGGTTCATTCACGAGTAATATCTGGCGTATACCTGGCTTATACATAGGATGGAGATAGTTATGATATACACGCAGTCAGACCTGATTTATTTTTACACAAGAACATTCCTATAACGAAACACTTTTTGTAACTTGACAACTTGGTGTTATTTTGAGTCATTGTGGTAAGAGATCACGGAGACTTCAGCCAACAAAACTGCCTTTTCCTCTAGTCTGTCACAAATCTTACATGTAACATTTCTAACAAAAAAAATGGATAATGAGTTGCGATGCTCTGCCTCACAAATACGAGCTAGGCGCTACATTTTAAACACAACAGAACCGCCATGACCTTTGCACCAGTAATATTGTATCAGACAGTATCACAGAACTATAGTTTTCATTAAAATAGTTCGAGCCGACTTGCCTTTGGAACTAGAATAAGAAATAGTTCATATCAGATGATTAACCAAATACAAGAGTCATTTCACTCGTGGTCAGTGAGTATAGTGGGGGATAAGTGTGGTGGATGGTGAGTATAGTGGGGGATAAGTGTGGTGGAGGGTGAGTATAGAGGGGGATAAGTGTGGTGGAGAGTGAGTATAGAGGGGGATAAGTGTGGTGGAGGGTGAGTATAGAGGGGGATAAGTGTGGTGGAGAGTGAGTATAGAGGGGGATAAGTGTGGTGGAGGGTGAGTATAGAGGGGATAAGTGTGGTGGAGGTGAGTATAGGGGGATAGGGTGTGGTGGAGGGTGAGTATAGTGGGGATAAGTGTGGTGGAGGGTGAGTATAGTGGGGATAAGTGTGGTGGAGGGTGAGTATAGTGTGGGATGACTGGTGAAGGTGAGTGTAGTGGAAGAGAACTGTGGTGGGGGATGAGTGTAGTGGGGATGACTGTGGTGGGGGATGACTGTGGTGGGGATGAGTGTAGTGGGATATACTGTGGAGTGGGGATGACTGTGGTGGAGGGTGAGTGTAGTGGGGATGACTGTGGTGGGGTGAGTGTAGTGGAAGAGAACTGTGGTGGAGGGTGAGTGTAGTGGGGATGACTGTGGTGGGGGTGAGTGTAGTGGAAGAGAACTGTGGTGGAGGGTGAGTGGGGGATGACTGAAGGGAGAACTGTGTGGAAGGTGAGTGTAGTGGGGGATGACTGTGGTGGGGTTGAGTGTAGTGGAAGAGAACTGTGGTGGAGGGTGAGTGTAGTGGGGATGACTGTGGTGGGGGTGAGAGTAGTGGAAGAGAACTGTGGTGGGGATGACTGTGGTGGGGGGTGAGTGTAGTGGAAGAGAACTGTGGTGGGGGATGACTGTGGTGGGGACTGTAGTGGGGATGACTGTGGTGGGGGTGGGTGTGTAGTGGGTGTGGGGATGAGTGGAAGAGAACTGTGGTGGAGGGTGAGTGTAGTGGGGGATGACTGTGGTGGGGGTGAGACTGTGGTGGGGGTGAGTGTAATGGGGGATGACTGTGGTGGGGGATGACTGTGATGGGGTGAGTGTAGGGAAGAGAACTGTGGTGGGGGTGTGGGCTGTGGTGGAGGGTGAATGTAGTGGGGGATGACTGTGGTGGGGTGAGAATAGGGAAGAGAACTGTGGTGGGGGTGGGTGTAATGGGGATGACTGTGATGGGGGGATGACTGTGATGGGGGTGAGTGTAGTGGAAGAGACTGTGGGGGGTGAGTGTAGTGGGGGGATGACTGTAGTGGGGGATGACTGTGGTGGGGGATGACTGTGATGGGGAGGAGTGTAGTGGAAGAGAACTGTGGTGGGGATGACAGTAGGGGGATGACTGTGGTGGGGATGACTGTGATGGGGGAGAGTAGTGGAAGAACTGTGGTGGGGGTGAGAGGGGGAGAACTGTAGTGGGGGATGACTGTAGTGGGGGTGAGTGTAGTGGAAGAGAACTGTGGTGGGGGTGAGTGTAGTGGGGATGACTGTGGTGGGGGTGAGTATAGTGGGGATGAGTGTAGTGGGGGATGACTGTGGTGGGGGTGGTGAGTGGAAGAGAACTGTGGTGAGGGTGAGTGTAGTGGAAGAGAACTGTGGTGGGGGTGAGTGTAGTGGGGATGACTGTGGTGGGGGTTGAGTGTAGTGGGGGATTACTGTGGTGGGGGGTGAGTGTAGTGGAAGAGAACTGTGATGGAGGGTCGAGAAGGGCACCGGCTGGTGAGTGCTCCAACTGTTGCTACCATCTGTCCTCCTCCTCCTCCTCCTCCTCCTCCTCCTCCTCCTTTCTCTTTTCTGTCTCTTCTTTCTTTTCTTCTTGCTCCTGAGCTGTCACTCTCACTCCTCTGCACTCTTCTTCTCCATACCTTTCGTTGTCTCTTCTCATGATCCCGATTTCTTCTCTACTTCTTCAGTTAAAATTATTAATGTACAGTACTTAAGGATTAACAGAAACAAAAGAGGCAGAAACACTGATACAAAGAGAGAATGACTTGGAAAAAAGGGAAGAGATAGAGAGGGATCAGTTAGACACAGTAGTGACCCATAAAGACATTATTTGTGGAGGGGAGCGCATAGGGCAGTTACTGTCTGTAAGACACAAGTGTTTCCTGTTTTATCCCTATACTGTATGTGTGCCGCCCCCGCCACTCCTCCGGGGAGGTACAATCTGGGTCCCACCCCCGCCATCCCTTACGGGGAGCCACAATCTGAGGTACCACCTCCGCCATCCCCTCCGGGGAGCCACAATCCGGGGTGCCTCCCCCGCCACCCTACACCCGGGGAGCCACAATCTGGCGTGCCGCCCCTACCACCCCTCCTCCGGGAGATACAAACTGGGGTGTGGCCCATACCACCCCTTCTCCGGGGGGCCGCAATTAGGGGTGCCACCCCACCACCCCTCCTCCGGGGAGCCGCCCCCCATCACCCTTCCTCCGGGGAGCCAAAGCTTGGGCTGTCTTCCCCCTTCCGCCTTTCCTCCGTCTGGGAGGTGCAGCAGCTGCCATCGTTACAACAGACTGGGTGGGTTTTGGTGGGGGTGGCAGGTCCTGGGGGTAGTTCTCTGGTGTTGACGCTAATTTGGGAAAATTTAGAGGGGGGGGGGGAGTAAGGTTAAGCTGGCCCCACCTGTGGGGTAGACTGAAGACTTCAGGATAGTCTTGAAGATTCGCACTTTTCAGAAATATATTTGTTGTAGCATTAAACGTGTAGACATACGGTACTGGATTGTATTTTTAAGAGCTAGAACAGGCCTGGTGCTGTTTAGAGACATACAGGTTACCTCATAAATAGAAAGGATATTATTATTTTTTTTTGGGTGGTACCAAAGACTGGTTTGTATAATTTTCTGAGAAAGTAACTGCAAGATTTCGAGACAAGGTAAAAAAATAAACACAAAAACATTATTTGTAATGCTATTACAGTTTGTTGGTTTTAATAAGTCTAATATTTTTAACCCGTTTTATAACTTTTTTAATATGCAATTAATCGTAAAGATTACATTTAGGATGATTTAGTAATTATTTACATTCTTTTCCATCTCCAAAAATCCACTGTAAAAGTCCAACATGGAAAACACAAGTTTTGATCAGTCATCCAGACTCACTTTACATTCTTAATTATGATTTGTTAAAACCAACAGTCTGCTTAATATTTTTTAACTTTCGTTTCAAGAATAATATTATAAAGTAAAGGTTGATTAAAATTTTATTGAATTCTGTTTTAGGTAGTAGGTTGATATTGATATAATTTCCATTGCTAAAGAATACAAGAATATATATTTTTTGTATTTTCCAATAAATTATAATTCATTCAAATGACTTATGATTTGTTCATCTATAAAATTTGACAATTAACCCTTCGTATAATAAATTTTGTCACGCAACATAGAAAATTATTTATATAGTTGACAATTCTTATTAATGATAATACAGTACAAGATTGGTTATCTGTTTATAAACAATAACTATTACATGTTAAAGAAATATGACAGACCATAAGTAAAAGCAATATATACAGAAACACTAAATTACCAAAAAGGCCTCGAACAATGGCAGTGTGAAAAACAGCAGTAGGAGCTGAACAAAGGAGGTAGGAGTAGGATTGGTGGGACCATTGAAATACTTGGGAATTAATTTTTCGTCTGGGTACATGACTTCTAGATTTAGTATTAAGACGTTAACCATATTATGAAGTAGGTCGTATTCATATGATCATGGCTTCAAATTTAATTTTAAAATGTAATAACGATAGACGTTTTAGTATCTTTGGTGGTGAAAATCATTAAAACCTTCTGAAAATAATAAAAAACAACAAAAAGCGTATTAAAACCAATGGAAAAGGCAGGGATAAAAAAAAATTAAGTTTGGGTTAAACTACAGTACTGTATTGGTTTAAATTGGCCAACCCTGTTTCAAGGAAACCTCAGGTGTGCCTGATGCTACCCTGATACACGAATTATGAATATAATGTGTCCAGGATGAGTGAAGTTTCCAAGAGTGTGTGAGACGGTATCGTAGGTGAGGATGGGCTGGCTAGCCGTCAAGAGTATTAGGGTGGTTTATTAAAGAGAGTTTAGAGTCAGCCACGTTTGATGGCAGTCGCCTGCGTGTAGTAGCAGTAACACCTGAATTAAAGTAACTAAGATCATTTCAATTATAAACGTGTTTTAATAGTTACATGTATTGTCTGCTCTCATTTATGACCACACTTTACAGTATCTACTTAAAATTAATCTTAACTACGGATATTCACAGTTAATCACGCATGTGACTCGAGATCACAGGTTTATATTAAGGGGAAGGTAAGATAAGAGACACTATCACTGCCTCATGAATTGAACTTCCGGTGTTATGCATCGCATTGTCTTGCCGTCCTTCACCACCCTGATTCTCGCATTCCCATAGATTCGAACGTTAACCATTTCCCCAGAATGGTGATAAGAGAATTCACATGGTTACAGTAGAGTTTGAGTGCAATTTTAGCACCATAATGGCCGTCTTTTGTGTTTTTTTTTACCTTGAGTGAGTGATTCTGTTTAATACATTTCATATAGTATAGACTTGTGATAAGCTGGGCCCTTGAGTGTCGGGTAATGACTACTGAGTTACTGATGAACTGGGTGTATACAGTCCTTATCCAGACTCTGTTAATGCTTTGAGTTGACGTCACGACACAGAGCGTGGGTTTATACAGGATTTCGCAGCTGTATGTTTTTAGCTGTGGCTTATGGAGTAGAGATAATGAAGTGGTGGAGGCACCAGAGTGGTTAGAGGTAGGTGGAATTTGTGGAGAGAGTGGAAGTGGGTTGAGGTAGTAGGGTGAGTGGGTGTAGACAGAGGGTTGAGAGGGGGCAGGTGGGGTGCGGTGTACCACATGTGAGCAGGCACAGCTGCAGGGCAGCCACAGCTGCACCTGCTGGGGATGGGTAGGGGACGTGTAGCAGCTTGGTGGGTGCTGCTGCAGCTGGCCGCCCTCAGGGGCAGTGAAGGGTGGTGGTGATGAGCAATAACAACTTGAGGTGGCCGATTTAACAAGCATATTAAGCAGCGAGTTTATCAAAAAGTTATAGAGTGATAACAAGATTAGGAGGTGAGCGTCACTGGTTAGGGATTATTGTCTAACTGCGATAACTTTTTATTTTTTTGAGGGGTGGGAATTCTGAATGGCCATAGACGACCATGTAGATCATCATAATACATATAAGTGAATAGATTCATAGAAAACCCAATCTAACTTAACTGACCTGATCTGACCTAATTTAATCTACTTTAGATATTATTTGCAATCTTATGATGATGGTAAACACGTTTTACATGAAGTAGAAACAAAATTTACCTTGCATGAATTATTTTCCATTAAGGTACAGTATAACAGTAAAAAGAACTACTGATCCCTATTTGGCAATAACACATAAATTGCCTTTGAAAGTTTGATCGGCGTTTATCCCAATTTAGCGTGATATATATATATATATATATATATATATATATATATATATATATATATATATATATATATATATAGTATATGTGTGTGTGTGTGTGTGTGTGTGTGTGTCGTTCATCATATTTATAAGAAGATATTGCTCGTTCTCAGGGTTCTCTACCTTTTTTACATACGAATTAATTTATCTTCTCTTTCTATCCTCCATGTCTCTGTTTCCCTTACTTCCGGTGACCCTGAGTAACTTCATCACAACCTTGCTCTTCCACCACAACCCAAGTGCTTAGAGTCTTTTGTTTGAGTCTTTGACTATCACAGCCTCTTGGTATTGTTGCAATGGTTTCTTAACTGTCTTGACTTAGAATTCAAATCGTTTAATTACTGTAACTCCTTCCCATATTTCTTACACCTCCACCCTTCCCCCATCCGCCAACCGGGTGTGAGGGAGGGGGTGTTCCGGCGTGTGAGTGTGTGTGTAGCGTTGCTTATCGACACCTGGCCGCCACGCACCTGGACCCACCCACGCGTCTTCACCCCGCCTGCCGCCCTTCACTGCCCACCCACCTTCCATCAAGCCACCTTCCCTGTATTCACCTTCCTGCCGTTCTTCACCACCAACCTATTGCCCAGCAGCCTCTCACCACTCATCTTACATCATGATGCAATGTATGCTACCCAATCACCCTTTACTTTTTAACATCTAACTTCATCCTATCGTATACCTACCACCCAGTTGACCCTCACTACCGATCCACTCGCATTTATCCAACCATCCTTCACTAGCTAAAATGACTTAGTATCTAGCTTACTGGGTGATACATCGACAGATTGGGTGGCTGGAAGAGTGGCTTGGGGGGTGGCAGACTGGAGGGAAGTGAGTTGTGGGGCGGAGCGGGAAGTCGACCTTGAAGGAGGCGCCGCTCACGCCCCACCCGCCCGCCCATGAGGAAAGTGACGCCACCTGTTCCCTCTACCGCCTCCTTTATGGTATCTCCTAATTAATTTTTTAATATGTACTTTTTCATATTCTGTTTCCTGCTAGAGAACGTCATTATTTTCCTTTAAACGAAGTTTATTTTGATTGTTATATTTTAACATAACTTAACCGTGTCTTGTAACTTCACAACCATTTGATTCCTTCTCGTTTGGTAGTGAGAAGTGATATCACCCTCAGTGTCAAGACCTGACTGAATTACTCAGAATAGGGAAACTGTACTCCAAGCTTTGTTAAACTAAAAAAAAAAAAAACTCGTTTGGCAGCGATGCAACCAACTGGTGTGATTTTTAATATTTCTTGGGTTTGACGCGTAAAGTTTTATTGCCATTGTCTTTAATTTACACGTCACTCAATTTTACACATAAGTCAAAACAATACTTTCGCATTTAACTCATTCCACATGCGATCTTAGAACACAGGTGTTCATGACGCTGCCACTGTACCACGAACTTGACTTGCAACAACTGACTGCTTTTTGAAAGGGATTCGTATCGATCATATTCTGCCCGGAGGTGCTTCGTTGCTTTCCTTATTTTAAATTTTGTTTTATTCAAAGAACATAAGGCACCTTGACCTATGCACGGATTAGCAAGGTATAGGATAGGCAGTGATCACTTAGGTTAAGGTGTATTAAGCAGTGTCTCCCGTTGCCGCCATCCATTGTCTCATCCAATATTGTCCGCCAAGTCATCTAGAATCTAGATGACTAGTAATAGTGACACTACTCTATTTATACAGCTTCATACATAAAAGGATCTTGCCTGATGTCTTTTGTTTTATACTTTGTTCCTGTCTGACTCCGAAAATTGCCCTTTTACTTTCACTTCAGTTGTTTAAAACATATGTGATCAGATGACTTTCAATATTTATTCAATAATATTCCTGCTTTGAAATCATGCCACTTTTAATTGATGGTGGTTCCTCGTATATGCCAGGTATAAGTTTAACCACTAACCGCTGCGGACAGCTAACATGTGACTTCCTTGTCAACAAGCAGAGGAAACCGTTAATGTGGTGTGTAGTACTTCCTGCGGCAGGAAGAGTATTAGATAGGGTGAGGACGGTAGGCGGGAGGAAGGAAGGAAGGCATCAGAACTGGATGAATGAAGCCCCCTGCGGCGGCCAGCTGGCATGGCGTGGAAGGAGGGAGGGAGGCCGACACTTCCCCACAACTCACTAACCATGCATAGAAAACGGCCAGGGAAAACTTAGCATCTGCTTTACACGGCTCTAGGTAAATACCGCCCTCAAGATTGTTTATTAATCGCAGCAGTTGATGGTAGATACCTAGACTGCCGCCAGGTGTGTGTGAAGCCATGAAGCAAGTAAGTATAAAGAAAGAAGAGGTGTGAAGATGTGGGAGATGTATGGGTGCCAGAGACGGCCCACCTGCTCCCTCTGGCCCGCGTAAATAAGCATAACTACACACCTCCAGCTAATAAAGACCCTCGCCAAAGAAGCATGCGCAGAATAAACCTCAATCAGAAGCGAGACAGAAAAAATGTATTCGGAAGGGTGGAGGAGGAGTGATCGAAGGAAAGGAGGAGAGGGGCCACGAGACCACCAGAAGACCGTTCTTGTATAATTGATACTGAAGCGTGTAAATACAAATGGGTGGAAGGTTGACTGGTTACTGCAAGCCACGAAACCCGCTGTTTCGGAAACCTCACTGAGCACAGCTGTTCCTTAGTCTCCTGCACACACATGTGTATCCCCTCTATCACACACAGAGCTGCTCCGACCACACTTGGCCGCACGCGCACACACTAACTTGAAGGAATACGGAAATAGGATAAAACACATTCGTTGCAGCTTGTACAGTGTAAATGTTTTGTATATATAGGCATATCTCTCTCCATGCTACACTTTCACCAACCTAAAGTACCGGAAACACTGCGTTTAATTTAATCGAAGTTTAAATTCAAGACTTTATTTTACTATACTGACGTTCTCGGATTTACGCTTTTATATGACGCTGTACATAGATATACATTCCTTACTCTGGTATATGCAGTTTCAATTGCATGACAATGAATATTGATATTCACATATGTGCGTCACAGTACGTGACCGTTCAATTTATACGCCTCTAAATTTCGGTTTACACTGATATTATTATACTCCTCTAGCACTAGCTACACATCTGTGCACTGTCATACATCATTGTAACCTAACGTTAAATGTTCAGTACGTACAGTACAGTCATTAATATGTTATATAAAACAATAGTATTTAACTGACTGCCACATATATATATATATATATATATATATATATATATATATATATATATATATATATATATATATATATATATATATATATATATATATATATATATATATATATATATATAAATGTGTGTGTGTGTGTGTGTGGTGTGTATATATTGTTTGAAAATAAAGTAGACGAAAGCTGAATTTTTCTTAACTACGTACTGTACATAGTTCTTATAGGCCTATAACAGCGGGCCTATTGGCCCATACTGGGTAGTCCCGTTTACACCTAACCCATATCGCTCATATATCCATCCAACCTATGTTTGAAGCTATCCAGCGTATTCAAGTTAATGATGATGTTTGGTAACTTGTTCCACTCATCCACTAATCTATTTCCAAACCAACGTTAACCTATTTCGCGCCAAAACTAAATTTGTCTAATCTAAAACCATTGTTACGAGTTCGCTCCTGGCTGGATAGTTTTAGTACCTTTGTAATGCCACCTTTGTTTTATCCTGATTTCCATTTATACACTTCTATCATATCGCCTCTCACTCTATGTCTCTCATGGGAGTGCAAATTAAGATGCTTTAACCTGTTTCTGTACTCAAGGTTCCTAATGCCCGGAACTAGTCTTGTCATTGTCCTCTGAATTATTTCAAGGAATTCTATGTCCATTCTGCAGTACGGTGACCAGAATTGAACTGCGTAATCCAATTTAAGTGAGGTTTCACAAGCGCAAGATATAGTTTTAGGATGACCTCGCTAGTCTTGTAACTAACACTCTTTTGTTCGAACACAAGTACTTTGTTAGCCTTGTTTCGAGCAAATACACATTGTTTACTTGGCTTAAGACTCCTATTTATCATTACTCCTAAATCTTTCTCACAATCGGATTTCTCTAATAACGTCGTTGTTCATTTGTTATCTGGTTTCTCTGTTTACGTCTCCTAGACTAAGTTCTTTACATTTGTCCATATTGAATTTCATATGCCATTTATCAGACCATTCGATTTTTTTTTAGATCATCCTGTAGTTTTCCGGAGTGCTTGTCAAATTTAATTACACGCCCTATTTTAGTGTCATCGGCAAATTTACTTATGTTGCTGTCTACGCCTATATCCATGTCGTTTATGTATATAACAAATAATAATGGTCCAAGAACTGAGCCTTGGGGGTACTCTACTAGTGACGTTACTCCAATCGGATTTAGTGCCGTTAATGCTCACTCGCTGTTTTCTGTCCTGTAACCACGCCTTAATCCATTTTAGAATATCTCCTCCAATGCCATGAGCCTCCACTTTTCATGTTAGTCTTTCGTGGGGGACTCTGTCGAAGGCTTTGCTGAAGTCGAGATATTGTACACCACATCATAATCGTGCCCGTCGTCACTGATTCGAAAACAGCTGATTTTTTTTAATAGATTAGTCAGACATGAACGCCCGCTTTTGAAGCCATGTTGGGAATCATTGATCAACTTGTGCTTCTCCAGGTGATTTCGAACAGAGTTTGAAATTATTGCTTCCAGTATTTTGCCTACAATTGATGTTAAACTGATTGGTCTGTAGTTACAGGATAGTGATCTTTCCCCCTTCTTGAAAATCAGCATTACATTCGCTATCTCCAGGATTCTGGTGCTGCACCCGTTTTTAAGAACATGTTAAACAAATTTGCTAAGGGCAAATATCTCATGGGTTATAGATTGCTACTGCGCCTTCTTTCCTAATCTGCCTATCCGTATGGAATAATTTGTAACCTGCAATTTGGTATTCGACAGGTAACTCACGTGAGTCTAAGTTTATCCATGTTTCTGTGAATGCTATTACATCGATTTTTTTCGGTACAAACCAACGCCCTGATTTCATCAATTTTGTTTCTCATACTTCTACTGTTTGCGTAGTGGACAATTAAGTTAGTAGTGATCTGAGTCCTCTCTTTGTCGCATTTCGGTTTTAACTCCCTGCCTAATTTAGTTTTGTCATCATTCCTAGCACAATTTCTCCATAACTTTTTTGTTGTTTACTCTCTCCCACTGCAGTCTTCCCAATCCCCGTGCTCATATGTTCCCCTCGCAGTTTAAAGACTTCGACATTTTTTGAACTGCCCTCTTGAGAGAGCCAGCCAAGGTTGCCACCCCATCCCTAGCATAAAGGTCCCTTCTTCCGTAAAAGTTGTCCCAGTTGTCAACGAATGGCACCTATCATAAGAACATCAGAATGGAGGAAACTGCAGCTGGCCTATTGGCCCATACTGGGCAGTCCCATTTACACCCAACCCCTATCGCTCATATATTCATCCAACCTATGTTTGAAGCTATCCAGTGTATTCAAGTTAATGATGATGTTTGGTAACTTGTTCCACTCATCCACTAATCTATTTCCAAACCAATGTTAACCTATTTCGCGCCAAAACTAAATTTGTCTAATCTAAAACCATTGTTACGAGTTCGCTCCTGGTTGGATAGTTTAAGTTCCTTTGTAATGTCACTTTTGTTTAGCCCTGACTTCCATTTATACACCTCGATCATATCGCCCCTCACTCTACGTCTCTCGAGGGAGTGCAGGTCAGGGGGAGGGGGTACAGTGAGAACAGAATATAATGAAATAATTAAGAGAGGAATATTGGAAACAACAGAAATAGAGAAAACCGAATAGAGAGGGAGAGAAAAAACGACGAAAAAGGATAGAAACTCATCGAAGAGATGCAAGATATACAAGGGGGAGGTGATATCCCGAGGTAACAGGTGACTCGCCCTCCTCTCCTCCCCTGACCCTCACACTCCCGCTACCTTAAAAACCAACACAACTACCATAACTTAATCATCCTGTCATCACTATATACACTATCACTCCTCACTATCACCTCTCACTGTTATCCTTCACTGTCTCCTGTTACGGTTTGGAGTCATTTGTGAGGTTACTTTGAAGCCAGGTTCGTCTATGGAGATTGATTAATACTTTGATGATGACGATTTAACCTTTTGAGGATGATGGTTTAAATCTTTAACGATGATAGTTTAATTCTTTGACGACGATGGTTTAACCCTTTGAGAACAATAATCTAACTTTTTGAGGATGATGATTTAACCTTTCAGGACTCAAAGGGTTATATATAAAGAAAATACCAAATACCCCAAGTCATAGCAAGTAAAACCAAACAAGCTCTGTTGACTTGCTCCGAAAATGCTTTCAGTTAAGCATTAGACATAATTATGATGTAAAGGATAGACCAATCAATTTAGTTGGTTGCTGATTCAGATTAGGTCAGATTATCTTGTCAGCACCAGATTAAATTATCATAACACCCAGAGGATAAATCAAGAAAGAAGATAAACTTAAAAGTACTTGTGCGTGTACCCCAGCCCCAGGTGCGTACACCACAGCCCCAACTGCATGTACCCCAGCCCCAGGTGCGTGTACCCCAGCCCCAGGTGCGTGCATCCCAGCCTCAGGTGCGTGTATCCCAGCCCCAGGTTATTAATTTAAGTACCGGCAACAATGACTTATGAACTATGCTAACAGTAAGCCATATATGATTATGAACTTATCTTAACTCTTAAATACAACATTAACCGAGTCAGCGATATAGGTATGTCACCCAACATAGAAATGGGACCAAAACTCAATATTAAACACAATACCACATGAAAGTAAGACTCAGCAAATTAAGAGTGGCAACAAGAATAGAATTAATGGTACACAATACAATAATTAAGGTTTTGTGGAGGTATCGGTTAATACTGTACTCGGTTGGATGCTCAGGTCCACCGCACACTAGCAGCACAAGCGACCCCTGAAAGGGTTCCACACGTTCTGGTCTCTGGGCGAATCGAAATTATGGCACATACTGGCTGTTAAAACAGTCTGTACTACCGTTAGGTTGAGTCACAACGACAGCACTTCCAGCCCTCCCACAAGCAGTGCTAAGAGATGCATCAGTGTAGATGGTCTGTGTGATGTTATTCAGTGTGTAAGTTGCATATGTGTTAAAGAACTCTCACTTTGGCAGTGTGTTGGAGATATGGTCTTTGTTTAATTAGTTGTTTCGGCGGGTATGTTGGTATTACAATATCGAAGGAAACTGTCCGCCAGGGTGGTAGGAAGCGCTGTATGTCTGAACTTTGTACAGATGGTCCAAAGCTGTATTTTAGATCAATTTAGATTCACCAGTCCCATGACTCAAATATCACTACCTCCTAAGATGTCCCCACACACAACGCTTCCGTGACGCCTGCTGGACCACCACTCCACGACCCCCTGACGAAGGGAGACACGATGATCCTCCCCATACTGGCCAGATATTTTGTAAATAACATTGATTATGTGTTAAAGGAATATCCTTCCTTCCTTAGGCTTTAGTAAGCCCCTTTATAATTTATACTGTATATACTTGTCACACTTGCCAGATGGTTCTGGTGTCATTGTACAGGGGTACCTAGTGACAGCACTAGGATCCCACTTCCTCTATCAAGGAATAAACAATTGAAATTGAAATTGAATTGACTCATATATTCTAGCAATTTTAAGGAACCGATGTTTTCAGAGTCACCACGCAAAAGCCTCAGGGCTATCATGAGGTTGACTTCAATTATTTTTTCTCTGAGAATGGGTATACTTAGTTCTTTCCTCATTATTAATTATTTTAGTGCTCATGGGACAGCCTAGGATAATTCTGAGGGCCTTATTTTGTTTCCCTTTTCCCGTGTGATTTTATCAAGATATATATATATATATATATATATATATATATATATATATATATATATATATATATATATATATATATATATATATATATATATATATATATATATATATATATATATATATATATATATATATATATATATATATATATATATATATATATATATATATATATATATATATAATAATAATAATAATAATAATAATAATAATAATAATAATAATAATAGTTATAATAATAATAATAATTAACGGTTTATTGAAAAAATTCTGCAGCCCGAAGGCTGAAAATATACATTGGACATAAATGACTTATTACATACATTGGTGGTCACACGAGTCATCACCATCTTACAGTGAGTCACTACTCATCACCGTCTTACAGTGAGTCAATAATCATCACCGTCTTACAGTGAGTCACACTATTCATCACCATCTTACAGTGAATCACACTAGTAATCATCATCTTGCAGTGAGTCACTAATCATAACCATCTTACAGTGAAACACACGAGTCGTCACCATCTTACAGTGAAACACACGAGTCATTACCATCTTACAATGAATCACATCAATCATCATCATACAGTGAGTCACACTAGTCATCACCGTCTTACAGTGAGTCACAACAGTCATCACCATCTTTCAGTGAGTCACAACAGTCATCACCATCTTACAATGAATCACATGAGTCATCATCTTGCAGTGAGTCGCACGAGACATCACCATCTTACAGTGAGTCACTAATCTTCATCTTACAGTGAGTCAATAATCATCACCGTCTTACAGTGAGTCACATTATTCATCACCATCTTTCAGTGAGTCACACTAGCCATCACCATCTTACAATGAATCACCTCAGTCATCATCTTACAGTGAGTATAATCATCACCGTCTTACAGTGAGTCACACTGTTCATCACCGTCTTACAGTGAGTCACACGAGTCATCACCTTACAGTGAGTCACACGAGTCATCACCGTCTTACAGTGAGCCAATAATCATCACCGTCTTACAGTGAGTCACACTATTCATCACCGTCTTACAGTGAGTCACACGAGTCATCACCTTACAGTGAGTCACACGAGTCATCACCGTCTTACAGTGAGCCAATAATCATCACCGTCTTACAGTGAGTCACACTATTCATCACCATCTTTCAGTGAGTCACACTAGCCATCACCATCTTACAATGAATTACATCAGTCATCATCTTACAGTGAGCCAATAATCATCACCGTCTTACAGTGAGTCACACTATTCATCACCGTCTTACAGTGAGTCACACGAGTCATCACCATCTTACAGTGAGTCACTAATCATCACCATCTTACAGTGAGTCAATAATCATCACCGTCTTACAGTGAGTCACACTATTCATCACCATCTTACAGTGAATCACACTAGTAATCATCTTGCAGTGAGTCATTAATCATAACCATCTTACAGTGAAACACACGAGTCATCACCATCTTACAGTGAAACACACGAGTCATGACCATCCTACAATGAATCACATCAGTTATCATCATACTGTGAGTCACACTAGTCATCACCGTATTACAGTGAGCCACAACAGTCATCACCATCTTTCAGTAAGTCACTAGTCATCACCGTCTTACAGTGAGTCACAACAGTCATCACCATCTTTCAGTGAGTCACAACAGTCATCACCATCTTACAGTGAGTCACACTAGTCATCACCGTCTTACAGTGAGTCAACAGTCATCACCATCTTTCAGTGAGTCACCCTAGTCATCACCATCTTACAGTGAGTCACAACAGTCATCACCATCTTTCAGTGAGTCACACTAGTCATCACCACCTTACAGTGAGTCACACTAGTCATCACCGTCTTCAATGAGTCACACTCATCACCATCTTTTAGTGAGTCACACTAGTCATCACCATCTCTCAGTGAGTCACACTAGTCATCACCATCTTTCAATGAGTGACACTAGTCATCCCCATCTTTCAGTGAGTCACACTAATCATCACCATCTTACAGTGAGTCACAACAGTTATCATCTTTCAGTGAGTCACACTAGTCATCACCATCTTACAGTGAGTCACACTAGTCATCACCACCTTTCAGTGAGTCACACTAGTCATCACCACCTTTCAGTGAGTCACACTAGTCATCACCATCTTTCAGTGAGTTACACTAGTAGGACACACTTCACTCTAATGTAAACACAATGTGCGGGAGTGTGAAATTTAAACGAACTAAGATTGTCAGAGCGTCAGTAGTGTCAGGAGTCTCCGGGGAATGTCAGCAGGGTGTGTGAGTACTATGAATGTGTCAGGAGGATGTCAATAGTTCGAGCGTCCGGTGTTTGTGTGTCAGGTGTGTCAGGAGGGTGAGAGTGTGAGGAAGGTCTGGGTGTCAGGAGGATGAGAGTGTGGGGAAGGTGTGGGTGTCAGGAGGGTGAGAGTGTGGGGAAGGTGTGGGTGTCAGGAGGGTGAGAGTGTGAGGAAGGTCTGGGTGTCAGGAGGATGAGAGTGTGGGGAAGGTCTGGGTGTCAGGAGGGTGAGAGTGTGGGGAAGGTGTGGGTGTCAGGGAGGTGAGAGTGTGAGGAAGTGTGGGTGTCAGGCGGGTGAGGTGTGGGGAAGTGTCTGGGTGTCAGGAGGGTGAGAGTGTGGGGAAGTGTGGGTGTCAGGAGGGTGAGGTGTGGGAAGGAAGTGGGGTGTCAGGAGGGTGAGAGTGTGGGGAAGGTCTGGGTGTCAGGAGGATGAGAGTGGAGAAGTGTGGGTGTCAGGAGGATGAGTGTGGGAAGGTGTGGGTGTCAGGAGGGATGAGAGTGTGGGGAAGGTGTGGGTGTCAGGAGGATGAGAGTGTGGGGAAGGTGTGGGTGTGGAGGATGAGGAGTGTGGGAAGGTGTGGGTGTCGGGGTGTGGTGAGAGTGTGGGAAGGTGTGGGTGTCAGGAGGTGAGAGTGTGGGGGAAGGTGTGGTTGTCAGGAGGGTGAGAGTGTGGGGAAGGTGGTGTGGTTGTCAGGAGGGTGAGTGTGGGGAAGGTGTGGTTGTCAGAGGGTGAGAGTGTAAAGGTGTGGTTGTCATGAGGGTGAGACTGTGAAGGTGTGTGGTTATCAGGAGGGTGAGAGTGTGGGAAGGTGTGGGTGTCAGGAGGTTGAGAGTGTGGGGAAGGAGTTGTCAGGAGTGAGAGTGTGGGGAAGGTGTGGTTGTCAGGAGGGTGAGAGTGTGGGGAAGGTGTGGTTGTCAGGAGGGTGAGAGTGTAAAGGTGTGGTTGTCAGGAGGGTGAGTGTGGGGAAGGTGTGGTTGTCAGGAGGGTGAGAGTGTAAAGGTGTGGTTGTCAGGAGGGTGAGACTGTGAAGGTGTGGTTATCAGGAGGGTGAGAGTGTGGGGAAGGTGTGGTTGTCAGGAGGGTGAGAGTGTAAAGGTGTGGTTGTCAGGAGGGTGAGACTGTGAAGGTGTGGTTATCAGGAGGGTGAGAGTGTGGGGAACATAAGAACATAAGAATGGAGGAAACTGCAGCGGGTCTATTGACCCATACTGGGCAGTCCCGTTTATACCCAACCCCTACTGCTCATATAAGCATCCAACTTATGTTTGAAGCTATTCAGCGTATTCGAGTTAATGATGATATTTGGTAACTTGTTCCATTCATCCACTACTCTGTTTCCAAACCAGTGTTTACCTATTTCACGCCGAAATCTAAATTTGTCTAATTTAAAACAATTGTTACGAGTTCGCTCCTGGTTGGATAGTTTGAGTACCTTTGTAATGTTCCCTTTGTTTAACCCTGACTTCCATTTATACACCTCTATCATGTCAGGAGGGTAAGAGTGTGGGGGAGGTGAGGTTGTCAGGAGGGTGAGTGTGGGGGAGGTGAGGTTGTCAGGAGGGTGAGAGTGAGGTAAGTGTGGTTGTCAGGATCACATCCCTATTAGGACGATCGTCTGTTTTATGCAATTTAACGTAACGAAACTAACCTAATCTGATCATTTAATTAAGATGGTAAAAATTGCATAAAACAGACGATCGTCCAAGTGGGATGACACCGTTGTCAGGAGGGTGGTAAAGGTGGTCTTCAGTAGGTTATAGAACGACTTGGAAAGGCTATTGATTTTCCCGGGAAAGAATTTTATAATTTACCAGGTTATATTCCCCACTCATGTAATACAGAGGCACTTAAGTTATGTTCATAATGATCAACAAGACCTAGGCAAATAGGACTTTATTTACCTTGTTGATAAGAGCGTTTTTAAACTAATTTAAGTGATGCAGCAATGACAATGGTGTTTGTTGTTTGATGAAAGGATGCAAACGTGAAAATATATTAAACGTGTTTAGTTATGCTAATAAGGTTCCATTCATCACAGAGCGCTGTTATAAAATTTGTATTCATGGAGTAATGAAACAAGAGCGATGTGAGCGGAAGGCCACCTCCCCATCTGGCTGACACAGTCGGACGTCCGCCCAAATGTTGTCTGTGTACCCACATGTCGCGCTGGAGCAGAATTGCCAACTGCTGATACAGTAACCTGCTCCCTACCTTTATTTTTATTATAAATAATTATTTCTCACGTTTATGACTATTATGATAATCGTGTAGATGAATTTAGATTCTGTTTTAAGAATCGGATTGTCCAAGCACAATGGAGAAAGTGACTTATATGGTTGAGGTGTTGGCAGGTCTGCGCCTGCGAGGGGAGGTACGCGGCAGTCGCTGTCCCGCGCAGATGACTATGCTGCAATATGACGAGTTCCACATTCCACACAAAGTCTAAATACATTAGAAGTATTCGTGTATATATATATATATATATATATATATATATATATATATATATATATATATATATATATATATATATATATATATATATATATATATATATATATATATATATATATATATCGTAAAACGAGTGCATTATCTAATGGCAGTCAATGAAAGAGCTTGGTTTCTAATGAGATAGTCGCTTTTCGTAGCATTCTAGAATTTCATTCATGAACTTGCTGACGAACTGAATCACTGCTACTATCCGTGGTGGCGGTGCACCTGCTGTTGCGAGAATGTTTGGAAATGTTGATGATAGTGTGTTTCTGTGTTTATGTGAGCGTGTAAATTTGAGTGTATGCCCACTTTTGTGTACAATACTCGAAGTTATAATATTTAAGTCCTGATAAGAGTGCATCTCTATATGTATATTTGTGTATGTGTTGTTGTTATAGAGATATTGTTTCTTGGTAACGATTGCTTGAGGCAGACAGCCACATAAGCAGCCACATAAGCAATAAACTGTGAGGCGGAGGAGTGGTTGTTGCGAAAGGACGGCATCTGTCTGTACAGTATTTAGGATTTGTTCCGCTCATTTTAATTTTTAAGGTGTTTGCTTTTTTTCTCTTGAAGTATTTTGGTTCCCGGGGCTTTCTTCTGTAGTACCGGTATCTAACTGAAGGTGATTTGTAGTGTTGTCACTGTTGTATAGTGATATTGATCCGTACAAAACATAATCTTTATAAACTGAATGTTATTCCTATCCGTATTTTGAATGGTGAACATGCTATCGCTCTTCGGTGATACCAGCCACTCCTCATTTAAGTCCTGTGTATTTTGAATAATTTTATTCGTTTGAAGTGATGAGAAGTATCTGAAAAATATGTAAAGTTTTAATTAAACAAAATCCAGCTATATAAGGCTTAATTACTAAGAATGACACTGAAAATAGTATATTTATGTTGGCACCCCTGTGTGTGAGGGCGACACTAGGACTCATTATCAGAGTGAATACTCGTGTCATTGTTGCCAGATTTACTTCCGGCGGAACAAATTGTGTCACGGATGAATGGTAACGTTGCTTAAAATATTGGAAGTTACATATGTCTGTAAAAATGTTGAATTAATTTAAAGGTAATATGTCGATATCAGCTATCACAATGAGGGAAATCCTCGAGTGTTCCTCTATCTGTAAGTCATCAGTGATATTTGGTTGCTTGCACGTGGACGCTGGAATTACAACATGAATGCCGTGTTGGTATTGTTTGCATTTTTTTTATTTTTTTTTTTGGGGGGGGGAGGTGTTGCTCAGTTTGAACCTCCACTAACTATTGCAATTTTTACTTGAATCTTTCAGCTAATTCTATGATGCTGTCACCACCAATGAATTACTGTAGTTTTACATTATATCTGAACAAAGACTTGTGCATTACTGTAAATTTCCTTATTTTGATGGCAGCTACACTAGTTCATTAACGCAAGTACATATTGTAAAATATGTTGGAAGTGTATGAACCAGTTGAGTAAGACAATTCAATGCTGTATTTAGAATTATCTCTTGTGAGTTATGGATCACATAAAGATAGGCACCTGAGCTTATTTCACCTTAAGATTAACCAGCTTAAAACCAACCTAACCTTACCGTATCAGTTAGTGTTAGAGTGTTTAACCCTTTAGAGGGCAGCTCCACACTTAATTGTTTTAATCTGGTCTACGCCAGACAATTTTATTTAGCTGAGAAACCCTGCCCTCTATAAGGATGATCAGCTGTGAAATAAGCTGAGATGCCGAATATTTACGTAGTCCTAGTTAACTCTTGCAGCAGTACAGAAAAATAAATATTTATTTTATGTTGTGTGACATCATTTCAATGAGGTTTACGATTCCTGTGGACAGCAGATGCAGCCCTAATTAACACCTGTTTTTCCTGTGCTCCGGCAGATGCGGCGAGACGTAACCAAGGCGACCAACAGATTGAGCGGGTCCATATCCCACACTCTGCCGGGGAGCACGTGAGCCCTGCGCTTCCACTGCTCACCTCAATCGCTCCCCACGTCGCCGTCACCGTCTCCGTCTGCTGCTTAACCTTCCCAAGGGCGCGTGGGCCTCCTCGTGCAGCAGCAGGCAGGTCTTGACCATCTGGTGGTGCGGTAGCCTGCAGGCAGGAGCAGCGGAGGATAAGTGTTGCGTTGGCAGCAAACCACGAACCCACGCCTTGCTCCTGGTGTTGCTGTGTACCGGGTGTGTCTGTCCAGGGAACTTGATAAAGTAACCAACTACAAGATTCCAGTCATATAGCGTATATTTCAGGCAATTTTGTTTGTTCATTCATTTAGTCATGGCTTTATTAAAACACACGATAATTACATATATGTGTTACAAACATTCAGAAGGTTGAATGGGTGTTGAGTTCCTCGGAGGTGAAGAGCCAGACACAACCTCGTCTCTCCTGTTGATATAATGTTGTTAGAATTTTTATGTCCGTAGCAATAATTAAACAGGTCGTAAAGACGAACTAGACCTGTCATTCTTCTGTATGTTCCTGTATTTCATGTTTCCAATTTCTTATTTAGAAACTAGTAGATTTGTTTGTGAACAATGACCTTTCGAGCCCCGCCCAGCCCCCCCCCCCCAAAAAAAAATCAGCCAACATGAGTGTGTAAAGATATATAAAGGTGCTGGCGTATATGTGAGTTTGTGTTTACGTTGTGACTGTTGGAGCATCCTTGTAGGATGTAAAGACCTTCTCCTTGATACATTTGTGCCCGAAGTGTTATGGTGGTCGCCTTTCTGGATCCTCGTGCAGCAGGTGACACGGAATGAGTCTCACCCTCCCTCCCTCATCTCCCTGGCAGGTCCTCCAGCACCACATGGCCCACAACTGGCTCATGCTAGTGCGAGGCAAAACAACACTACAGTTGGGCAGACGGTGACACATGGATGCCGTCTGCTCCGTCTTCCCGTTTTGGTCACACATATATTTCTGTTATTATCTTCCTTTACGGCTTAAAAATCACCCACATTCCTGTTTACTAATGCTCATTTACACCACGGCACTTTGGGATCTCATGTTTTGTTCTCTTTTCTGTTGGTGTATTTCCTGGGACTTGTGCTTCCTTCTCCAGCGCCTCGCTACATTTTCCCCGCTATACAACATATGGGAATCTACTTTTTCCTTATCCCTCACTGTACGACACATGGGGGACTAATAAACCATCGGGGAAGCCTGAGCCAGGAGGCCATATGGTTACCAACTGGCGGGTGGGAGGTGCTGGCTGCGCGAACCGGACAGATGGTTCTCCTGGCATGAGGTCCACAGGGAGGTGCAGGGTTACCCCCCCTCCTAACCCTCCACAACACCCGCACTACACATCTTCGTTTATTTGTGAGAAGTGTTTTATTATTAACAGGCAGGAGAAAAATAAATTGGAATGTTGATTAAATCTGTTTCATATAAGTTGGGTCCCTCTTCATATCAGTCACCACAATGAATTATTGTTGTCTTACAAGCTTACAAGAAGACAATTCAAGCTATAAAAGATGTGTCAAGAGGCAGTAAGGCTGGTGACAGCACCAACTGACACACGCCGCCCTGCCTCGCTAACAGTCAGGTTAAACACAGGGGCTACTGTATCACTATGATCATTGTTTCACGGCAAATAAACTTTATATTTCTTATATTACACCAAAGAAGTTATTTTAATGTTTTATATTTTGACAACCTTTTGCATTATATAATATTATTCAGTATCATATAAATGCAATATGTGAATGGAGTCTAAACTTTAGACTGTATTCTAGCGTCAGACATTGATGTGCTGTTATTATGACGTCACACATCGTCAGCTGCTTGGAAATGTTTTCGTCAGCTATTCAATGACGTCACGGCTGCACAAAAACTTTATCTCCGATGCACAGCTCACACCACCATTGTCACGTTGAGTCTTGGAAACTTATGTTTCCAAGAAACTATCAGAGCTGAGTGTAATTTTTTCATTGGTTAGCCGCCTGTAAACTTGCCACCACTGTTTCATCATATTTACGTACTTCATTCATCCCAACGTCTTTACATTTAATATGGCCAAGATGATAAAATCATAAGGATAATAAACAGTGAAGTGCAAGTTACTGGCGGGCGATCCTGGAAAAAAAAATACTGTGGCATAAAGGTGGCCTCACACAACAGCGCTGGAGTTGGTGCCTGTACCCTAGTATAACCATAGATTACCTGTGCACTGTGCTAGTCCACCTGAGTTTCAAATGGTCACAAATAGTCACGTGACCCCTTCGTCGCCTCTGAGGAGAGTTGTCTTAGTCACACGGGCGAGTTGGCCCGCCATCTTGGTTCATTAGAAGACCCAGACGCCCGTATTATTAAACATCTTCCCTTGAAGAGGGTCGTAGTGTTTCAACCCGAGTTTTAAGCTAAGTGAGTCCTGAGGGACACCGCAGTACTGTAGTTAACGGGGTGGTGTGGCGGTAAAATTAACAAATTCCAATAAAATTTATTTATAATATTGGAATTAGTTAATTTTACCCCCACACCACCCCGTTAAGTACTGTACTACGGTGTCCCTCAGGACTCATTTATTCTAAAACTCGGGTTGAAACACGACGACCCTCTTCAAGGGAAGATGTTTAATAATACGGGCGAGAGTGTCGTGAAATGTTATCATGTAACGGGTGCCGGAGTCCGCCATTAGTCCCCATCAGTAGTGATTAAGTGCACTATAATGCCTTATATAAAAATGTATACATATACTGAAACTTGGGAAAGATGTAACTAACGTCTAAGGTATATTTTGGACAGTGTACACAGCCATCTTCCCGCCAAAGCTTATCCCTACACTAAAGGCTGCATAACAATGCTGTAAGTCATTATGCCTGCTATGTGTCACTTCAGAGAAAAAATCAATGTAAATGCTTTAAATCTACTTATATACTGAATATGATTTTCGTGGAGGAGATTAATTAATTTTATTAGTTTATTTAAGACAATTATATAACACAGTGCTAAAAAATATCCTTATTTCTGTATCGAAGAAATTAAAGGTTATTGTAAATAATTAATTATGAGTCACATTCAGATTTACTAGTTGTTCGGTTGTCTCTAGTGTGGGGAGAGCGAGATAGCATTATTATGTAACTCGTGTTAGTGGAGGCGACCCCTGCGCGTCCACCTCCAGGATAGTTTTCATTTGTAATAATAAAAAAAAATGTAGTGACACTGTTTCCTTTGTATCGGTACCTTATATTTTACCCCTTGTCTTGAGTTGTTATTGGTTTATATTTTCGTTTAAAAATAAAAGCAAAAACTCATTATGAATTTGTTTATGTATTAGGATAGCTGAAGTTCAGAAAAACTCATAGCAGACCCATAAATTGTAAATACCAGAGAATCATAAAACAATTTGAAATGAAAAACTCCTCTTGGAAAAGTGATGTATATTGGCACCGCCTTTCTGCTTACTACACAATGATTATAAAAAAAATCACAGTATATTGGAATATCAACTAAATGAAGCATATTTATCAAACAAGAACAACTAAATAAGACCAAAGAGAAGAGAGTGTTATTTCTTAATTTTTTGAAAATGCTGAAATAGTGAAATTATTAAACTTGTTGCGCACTTAAAGATCTTAGTTGTTGAAGCGCAGTAATAATATTATAACAACAAGACAGAGTTGTATCTCTCATAACTTGTAATTGTTGATGACTAGTGTAATTGCTAGTACAGTATACAGGTATGGCATATACTGTACTATATGCCGGTAAAGCGCACTTAAGAACTTTATCTGTTGAAACAGAAATGCATAATAACATCAAGGCATTCTATGAAATATACGAGAAAGCATAAGGTACTATTTATGTATACAGAATATTTATTTTGTTATTCCCACAAGATTTTTTGGCTAACAGATAGGGTGCCGGAGCAGGTGCTAATCGATTCTTAGTAAGCAGCAGCCAGGATGTTATTCCACCCAAGGGCTGTTCCACCATCATTCAGCAGCTAAAGAATTACTCTCCACCTGGACAGGATGCTGGTCCACCACACGGTTGTTCCACCATCAACCTGCACTAGATGGTGAACATATTCATCTCTTGATCGCTGGTGTTGTGGCAAATCTGTTTTTACTGTACTTACATAATCTCCTTTAAAATATTTATAAACTCTTATCTCGAGAATATTTTGCTATTATATATATACAGTATATAGCGGATCGGCTCTTTCGCTAGGCCACGGTAGGACGCCACCCTCCGAGAGGCTCCACATTGTCTCACTGTAGTGCATTAAGGTGTCTGCTTTGGTCCTGACTTTGTATTCGTCAGAAGGCATGTTTTCCAGGGCATTTTTAAATGACTGTACATACGTGTTGCGCTCATGCAGCATTTCTTGGATAGATAGGACAATGTCATGTCTGACACCTTGAATGTTGCCACACCTGGTAGTAGTCTGCTTTTCATGATCTCCCATGAAGTAGATTTGGAGGAACTTTGCCTGCTCATCTTCCAGTGGTAAGAGGGATCCTGCTTTGTGATAGACTTGACCCTGGACTTTGAATGTAATAATAATAATAATAATAATTAACGGTTTATTGAAAAAGTTCTGCAGCCCGAAGGCTGAAAATATACATTGGTCATAAATGACTTATTACATACATTGGTGGTTTAACAAAAGTCTTCATTAGAGAAAGGTAAAGGAACATATAGTGAACTTACAGATTAATGTAGGTGTAGTAACTTCCTCCCAGATGGTGTTAGGAGGGACCTCACGTGGTGTAGTAGTTCCCTCACAGATGGTGTTATGAGGGACCTCACGTGGTGCATAATTCCCTCACAGATGGTGTTATGAGGGACCTCACGTAATGTAGTAACTCCCTCCCAGATGGTGTTAGGAGGAACCTCACGTGGTGTAGTAGTAGTTGCCTTACAGATGGTGTTATGAGGGACCTGACGTGCTGTAGTAATTCCCTCCCAGATGGTGTTAGGAGGGACCTCACGTGGTGTAGTAGTTCCCTCACAGATGGTGTTAGGAGGGACCTCACGTGGTGCAGTAATTCCCTCACAGATGGTGTTATGAGGGACCTGACGTGCTATAGTAATTCCCTCACAGATGGTGTTATGAGGGACCTCACGTGGTGTAGAAATTCTCTCACAGATGGTGTTATGAGGGGCCTCACGTGGTGTAGTAACTCCCTCACAGATGTGTTTTGAGGGGCATCGCGTGGTGTACGAATTCCGTCACAGATGGTGTTATGAGGGACCTCACGTGGTGTAGTAATTCCCTCACAGATGGTGTTATGAGGGACTTCACGTGGTGTAGTAATTCCCTCACAGATGGTGTTATGAGGGACCTCACGTGGTGTAGAAATTCCCTCACAGATGGTGTTATGGGGGACCTGACGTGGTGTAGTAATTCCCTCACAGATGGTGTTATGAGGGCATGTGGTGTAGTAATTCCCTCACAGATGGTGTTATATGAGTGAGGTGTGGTTCCAGTCCTTCCTATCGTAGACGGATTAACACATCCCTGGTTGTTGTTGGGGTCTCACGGGCCGTTATCACTGGGTACCTGGGACCTCACTGTGTGAAGGGTACCTTGGGTACGACTCGTCTGTTACTGTTGAGTTGTTCTCACTGACTTAAGCACTGTTCACCACTGTTCACCTCTGTTCAACACTTGTTCCATTCCTTTTCTAAATGAAATTGTAACTTCTGGTGAGAACTTGTTGATATTCCGGTGGGGAGGAGGGTACAGGGGAGGGAGTTGGTATGGGCCAACTTAACAGTTGACCTGGCTGCTCCCAGAGGAGCGCCAGGTACGTCTTGACCCTTCAGTGGTCAAGGATGTGTGTGGGCATGTATCCGTGCTCACGAACTACTCTGGTAGCTCCAAAGGATGTCATCTGGAAGCATGAATTGTACTTCCGTATACTTTCCAAGAAGTGTTTTGACTCTGGTGTTGTTCCCAGCATGAGTCTTCAATAGTTGTGGTGGTTTTCCAAATTTGGCAGTCGTACTTTCCCATGAGAGTAGCACAGTCCAGCAGATTCTTCTTTGTACTTCTTTGCACCCCAGTATTCACATTTCTTATCCATGTTGCCAAAGACAACAGAGGGATACTTTTCATATTCTATATGTAACATCATCCATCATCACTACATATAACATCATCCATCATCACTACATATAACACCATCCATCATCACTACAGATCGGTAAAGTAGTTTCCGAGATTCTCGTGCGGACACACAGACAAACAGACAGACTTTTTTGTTTTATATAGATATAGATCATCACTACATATAACACCACCCATCATCACTACATATAACAACATCCATCATCACTACATATAACAACATCCATCATCACGACATACAGTATAACACCATCCATCATCACTACAGATCGGTAAAGTAGTTTCCAAAATTCTCGTCTGGACGTACATACAAACAGACAGACTTATTTGTTTTATATATACGTATATAGATAGCAGAAACGCTCTTTCTCTAGGCCACGGTGAGAAATATCTTACGTTTGGCATACCTCGTTAGAATGGACTACCTACCTACCTACCTATCTACCTTGTTAGAATGGACAGCCTAGAAAAGTTAGATATCAAAGAAAAGTATGCTGTAATGAGAGAGAGAGAGCATAAGGATAAAATTAGCTATAATATGTGGGATGGGATACGACTTTTCAACCTCTGTGTGGTGTAAGGAATGGAGGTTAAATGCAGAGAAAATTAAGCCATAATGAAAGAACCTAAGGATCAAAATAGCTGTAAATCATAGGAGGGAATACGACTTTTCTACGTGTGTGCGTCTGGGCTGTGTCGGATCAGGTTGGTTGGAGTTTTTTTGAGATCACTACATATAACACCATCCATCATCACTACATGTTACACCATGCATCATCAATACATATAACACCTTCCATCATCACTACATATAACACCACCCATTATCACTACATATAACAACATCCATCATCACTACATATAACATCATCCATCATCACTACATATAACACCATCCATCATTACTACATATAACAACACCCGTCATCACTACTATAACGACATCCCTCATCACTACATATAACATCATCCAACATCATTACATATAACACTATGCATCATCATCACTACATATAACACCATCCATCTACAGATCTGTAAAGTACTTTCCGAGATTCTTGTACGGACACACACACAAACAAACCCAACACACAGACATACTTCTTTGGTTTATATATATAGATACACACACAAACAATGCCTCACTAGTCGGGAATCGAACCCTGGACCTCTGAGTGTGAACAGAGATCGCTACCACCGCGCCACAAAGCCTGTTCATCGTGCTTGTTTAGCGCACTGAACCTCCACTGAGGATTACCCTTGCCAACTATATGGTCGGAGTAGGATTTTACCGAATCCAGCTAGGAAACACGAGGCTACATATACATGTATATCTCATCACTCAATATAGCATGCGTACTTCCATATACAAACAATACCACCTTACCAGCCAGGGTTCTCTTCCCGACTAGTGAGGTATTGATGTATATGGAAGTCCGTGTGCTATATGGACTGATAATATATATATATATATATATATATATATATATATATATATATATATATATATATATATATATATATATATATATATATATATATATATATATATGCTGATAACCACAAGGAAAGAAGAAAACACAAAGTTCTCAAGCGCTTTTCTGTAATTCACATCTTCAGGGGTGAGGACAGACTAAGGAGTAGTACAAAACAAGGTGTATATATATACAGAGGAGGGAGAGATCAAGTCCACAATGGTCAGGTATTAGGTAATGACCCTACTAATTTTCAAAAAGCACCGCAGTGGTGCTTTTTGAAGATGTTAGACTGATTGGGCGGTAGTTAGAGGATAGTGATCTATCCCCCTTCTTGAAAATCGGTATTACATTCGCTATCCTCCAGGATTCTGGTACTACACCTGTCTGTAATGACATGTTAAACAACTTTGCTAAGGGCATACTAAGCTCTTCCTTACATTCCTTTAATACTCTGGCAAATATCTCATCGGGACCAGGTGACTTAGTAGGCTTCAGTTTGTCTATTTGCTTATTAACATCGTTACTAGTCACTACTATCTCGCTTAATTTCTTTTCTTCACTATCTCTGAATAGAGTCGGTGCCTCGGGTATCATGTTTAAATTTTCGGTGGTGAAAACTGTTGAAAAATATTTATTCAGATTATTGCTCATTTCTCCATCGTTATCAGTTAGCTCGCCGGTAGCTGAACGTATTGGTCCAATCTTATCTCGTGTTTTAGTTTGATATATTTGGTATAATCCTTTGGGGTTTGTCTTTGCCTCCCTTGCTATCTTCAGTTCATTATTTCTCTTTGCTTTTCTTATCTCGGTCTTAACCCTACTGACCAATACCTTATAATACTCCCCGAGGTAAGTTTCGCCACGATTTATCCTTCTACCTATAGCCTTCCTTTGGCCAATAATGTTCTTTAAATAATTGTTTATCCATTTAGGGTCATTGGTGTCTGATCTGAGTTTTTTGTATGGTATGTTCTGCCTTTGTGCGTTAAGTAACTCGTTATTTAAATTGTCGTGGAACTCAGCAATCTCAGATCTCGTTATCAGGTCCGTGTCATCTGTCAGGTTCACGCCCAAGCGCGACACCCCCTCTCTCAGCTGCCTCTTTAAACTATCAAAGTTTGCCCTTCTGAAATCTGGGACTTTAATGGAATTTTCCTTACTTTTGACCTGAAAATCCAACTGGAATCTAATTTCTTTGTGATCGCTGTTTGCAAGTTCGTTCCCTACCTCGACATTGCTAATGAGGGTTTTCTCTGTTCGACAGAACTAAGTCGAGTATACATGAAACAGGCCTTAAGGGCTTCCAACAAAATAATATCGATCACTGAGGAAATAGTATAAAAAATAAGAAATTATTAATTCCACCATGAATAGGCCTAAAGGGCACTCAAAAGAATTATGTTACACCAACAGATGCAGGCCTTAAGGGTTTTCAACAAAATAATATCAATCACTGAGAAAATGGTATTAAAAAAATAAGAAATTAATAACTCTACAATGAATAGGCCTTAAGGGTACTCAACAAAATTATATCAAACACTGAGAAAATGGTATAAAAAAATAGAACTTATTAACTCCACCTTGAATGGGCCTTCAGGGCACTCAACAAAATTATATTACCCCAACAGATGCACACCTCCTAACCTAACTTAAACACTACTCTGGGGAACAAAGGTTATACCTGAGATTGAAATTATAAAGAAATATTGAATGCATTAAAGGAACTAAATCACAGTATCACTTACAGCACAGAGGAGGAACCTCATCTGAAAGACAGTTCCCTCATTCTCTGGCATCAATTAGTGACACAACATTAAAACACAATCCTATCAAAATTATTTAAGAGATATTAACTACACACAGCATACATCAGTAACTAAAAAATAGTATTAACTACACACAAAAGTATTATCACTATTATTAAGAAGTTACTGAGTCCACCAATACCCGTGAACCATGCTTCCTAACCTAACACATGATTCCACCTGCACTCCGTAGTTTTTTAAGGCACAACCAACAGGCCCCCTTAGCTTTAGGCCCAAACCAGCCTTTCTCAACCTTGGAAAATGTACCTCTAAGTTCCACTATACTCCTGGCCTCAGTGTGTGTGGCCCTGTATTCACTCAGCTGGCTTCACTTTACCCCCAGTACATCCATGAAACGGAAGGGAGTGAGTCAATCAGACCTTGTACAGTTGAGAGAAGCTTTAGCTTCCCATGAGTAAACGGTTTTCACTTATCTGCTTGAAGATATGTGGAACTGTGAGCCAAGGTAGAGGAGAGCCGATGACCCCAAACGGTCGTCACGTCGTTAGTTGCGCACCCAGTCAGCTGGTTTCACTCCAACTCTCACCATACTCAACAGGTGGCTCAAACCCAGGTCAGTAGACGGTCATACAGCTCGCTTCACCACTCGTCTCATACCGCCAGTGGACGTTATCATACCGCGTGGGGTCTACAGAACCCTGAAAAAACCCGAGCTGATAGCTATTGTCTCACATCACCGTTTGTTCCTACCGCCCTATCTAGCTTTGTCTGAGATTGAATAAACTTACTTGTTAATACTGATGTTAAATAAACGAAGGAACCAGTTCACGTGGTCAGTCTCTCCTGGGTACAGAACAGAGATGGTCCTCTGGCTTGACCTCTCTCACAACTCCCCAAGCCATGCTTGCTCTCTGGTTCACGCTTTTCAGGAGTGACTTATTTACCAGACGATTAACAGCTTAATTAGGACGTATGCAACATTTTCAGACTGGGAAACGATCTATGATTACTTTTAATTTAATAACTGATATTTAATTTCATAATTCACCTCCATATTAATTCGGTAAATTACATTTAATATCGTATAGGCCTAGTTCCAGAAACTCTCGCTACGTGCGGGAGCGAGGTCTTCCCTCAGACGACCTTGAACTCAGTCTCTCCAATGGCGCGGCGTTTGAAATTACACTGAAATTTCTGAATATTACATATATATATATATATATATATATATATATATATATATATATATATATATATATATATATATATATATATATATATATATATATATATATATATATATATATATATATATATACCTCGTCTTCTGACCTCAGTAGAGGAAAGGTCGCAGGTGCTTAGCTCCCGGGGATCAATTGTCAGTAATGGCTAGTGCTACTTGTGAACAGGGTTGTGCCCTTCTGAAGGCTGAGTTAGAGAGGGCCATATATACCTCCTCTTCTGACCGCACTAGAGGAAAGGTCGCAGGGGCTTAGCTCCCGGGGATCAATTGTCAGTAATGGCTAGTGCTACTTGTGAACAGGGCTGTGCCCTTCTGAGGGCCGAGTTAGAGAGGGCCAAGGAAGAAATCTTGAAATTAAAGGAAAAAATAGCAAGGATAGAGGAAGAAACTAGACAAGAGAAGCCCGTGTCTGTCGAAAGCTCAGACGAATGGAAGGTTGTGAGGAGAGGGACAACCAAACTGGTGGTGAAAAAACACACCAAGGCGGTGAAAAAACCCACCAAGGATACGTCAACAACAGCTAAGTGTACCAACTCTTTCAGTCCTTTGATAGTATAGTCAGGGACAAGGCTGACAAGGAAGGTACTAAAACCTTAATTGTTGGCGACTCCCATGTACGGTACCTGGACAGAGCTTTTTGTGGTAAAAATAAAAATAGGATGAGGGTGTGTTTGCCAGGAGCCAGGAGCTGGGGTGGGGGATATAGTTGACAGGATGGACAATATCATGTCTGGTAATGGGAGCAGACCCATTATCTGCCTCAGTGCAGGAGGCAATGATATTGGCCGGTGTAGGAGTGAGGAGCTTCTTGATAAGTTCAAGACAACTATAGAACGTATTAGGTCTAAGGGAGGGATCCCTATCATATGTGGTGTCCTGCCTAGAAGGAGAGTTGGCAATGAATGGATGTCAAGGGCAGTTGGTGTCAATGGCCATCTTGACAGTTATTGCAAGTCAATATCAGTCTCATTCATTGACAACTGGGGCAATTTCTACAGCAGAAGGGACGGCAGTTCAAAAGATGTCGAAGTCTTTAAACTGCTAGGGGAACATATGAGCACGGGGGTGGAGGCGACTACAGTGGGAGCGGGTAAACAAAGTGAAAGGTTACAGGGAAATAGTGCTAGGAATTATGACAAAAATAAATTAAGCAGGGAGTTAAAACCTAAACGCGACAAGGAGAGGACTCAGAACACGACTAACTTAAATGTCTACTACGCAAACAGTAGAAGTATGAGAAACAAAATGAATGATATTAGGGCCTTGGTATATACCGAAAAAATTGATATAATAGCATTCACCGAAATATGGATAAACCTAGACTCACGTGAGTTAACTGTCGAATACAATTGCAGGTTACAAATTATTCCATACCGATAGGCAGATTAGGTAAGGAGGCGGAGTAGCAATCTATGTCAGGGATAATCTGAAGTGTGAAATAAATAAGGAAATAAAAACTGAGCGGAAAACAGAAACAATTTGGATAGAATTAATCGATGGTAGGGAAAAATTAATCATAGGCGAAATATATAGACCTCCTAATTTTGAAAGAGTTAATGAGCGACTGGGACGAAATGTGCAGGGCTTCCATACATAGCAAAGTCTGTGCAGTAGGCGATTTTAACTTTAGCCAAATACAGTAGATTGGATTGACCATACGGGTAACTCAGAATCAGAGGATTTTCTTGAAACGATCCAGGACTATTTCCTAAGTCAACATATAACTGAACCCACCCGGGGTAACAATATACTCGATTTAGTTCTGTCGAACAGAGAAAACCTCACTAGTAATGTTGAGGTAGGGAACGAACTTGCAAACAGCGATCACAAAGAAATTAGATTCCAGTTAGAATTTCAGGGCAGCCGCAAGGAAAATTCCACTAAAGTCCCAGATTTCAGAAGGGCAAACTTTGACAGTTTGAAGAGGCAGCTGAGAGAAGCGGAATCATGCTTGGGGGTGAACTACATGACCTCACATGAGGTGACCTCACACAATGTACCCACAGAGGGCGACCTGACCTCGCCCTACTCAGAGACCTGACGGTTGAGATTGACCTGATAACGAGATCTGAGGTTGCTGAGTTCCATGACAATTTAAATAATGAGTTACTTAATGCATAAAGGCAGAGCATACCATACAAAAAACTCAGATCAAACAACAATGAACCGAAATCGATAAATAACTATTTAAAGAACATTATTGGACAAAGGAAGGCAATAGGTAGGAGAATAAATTGTGGTGAAGTTTACCTCCGAGATTACTGTAAGGTATTGGCAGGTAGGGTTAAGACGGAGATAAGAAAAGCAAAGAGGAATAATGAGCTGAAGATAACAAGGGGGACAAAGTCAAACTTCAAGGGATTCTATCAAATGCATCAAACTAAAACACGAGAAAAGATTGGACCAATAGAGTCAGATACCGGCGAGCTAACTGATAACGACGGAGAAATGAGCATTAATCTGAATAAATATTTTTCAACAGCTTTCACCACCAAAAATTTAAACATGATACCCGAGGCTCCGATTCTATACATAGATAGTGAAGAAAATATATTAAGCGAGATAGTAGTGACTAGTAACGATGTTCCTAAGCAAATAGACAAACTTAATCCTAATAAGTCACCGGGTCCCGATGAGATATTTGCCAGAGTATTAAAGGAATTTATGGAAGAGCTTTGTATGTCCTTAGCAAAGTTATTTAACATGTTCTTAAAATCAGGTGTAGTACCAGAATCCTGGAGGATAGCGAATGTAATACCGGTTTTCAAGAAGGGAGATAGATCACTATCCTCTAACTACTGTCCAATCAGTCTAACATCAATTGTAGGCAAATTACTGGAAGCAATCATTTCAAACTCTATTCGAAATCACCTGGAGAAGCACAAGTTGATCAATGATTCCCAACACGGCTTTACAAGCGGGCGTTCATGTCTAACTAATCTATTAACATTCTTTTCATCAGTTTTCGAATCAGTGGACGAGGGGCACAATTATGATGTGGTATATCTCGACTTTAGCAAAGCCTTCGACAGAGTCCCCCACGAAAGACTATTAAGAAAAGTGGAAGCTCATGGCATTAATTGTGATATTCTAAAATTGTTACAGGACAGGAAACAGTGAGTGAGCATTAACGACACTAAATCCCATTGGAGCAAATTCACTAATGGAGTTCTGCAAGGCTCAGTACTTGGACCATTATTATTTATTATATACATAAACGACATAGATATCGGCGTAGACAGCAACATAAGTAAATTTGCTGATGACACCAAAATAAGACGTGAAATTAAATCTGACGAGAACTCCGCAAAACTACAGGAAGATCTAAAAAAAATTTTCGAATGGTTTGAAAAATGGCAGATGAAATTCAATGTGGACAAATGAAAAGTACTCAGTATAGGAGATTTAAACAGGGAAATCAGATACCAGATGAACAACGATGTTATTGAGAAATCCGACTGCGAGAGAGATTTAGGAGTAATGATAAGTAGGAATCTTAAGCCAAGTAAACAATGTGTATTTGCTTGAAACAAGGCTAATAAAGTGCTTGGGTTCATACAAAGGAGTGTTAGTTACAAGACTAGCGAGGTCATCTTAAAACTATATCTTGCGCTTGTGAGACCTCACTTGGATTACGCAGTTCAATTCTGGTCACTTTATTACAGAATGAATATAGAATCCTTGGAAAGAATTCAGAGGAGAATGACAAGACTAATCCCGGGCATTAGGAACCTTGAGTACAGAGACAGGTTAAAGCATCTTAATTTGCATTCCCTCGAGAGACGTAGAGTGAGGGGCGACATGATGGAGGTGTATAAATGGAAGTCAGGGGTGAACAAAAAGGGACATTACAAACGTACTCAAACTATTCAACCAGGAGCAAATTCGTAACAATGGTTTTAAATTAGACAAATTTAGATTTAGGAGCGAAATAGGTAAACAATGGTTTGGAAATAGAGTAGTGGACGATTTGAACAAGTTACCAAATATCATCATTGACTCGAATACGCTGGATAGCTTCAAACATAGGTTGGATGGATATATGAGCAATAGGGGTATATATATATATATATATATATATATATATATATATATATATATATATATATATATATATATATATATATATATATATATATATATATATATATATATATATATATATATATATATATATGCAAGTCAAGTAAATCACTGTAGGTGCGCGGAGCATTATGGACCCCTGCTGTCCCCTAGGGACTTGATCTCACTCTCCTCTACTGTATATATTAGCCTTGTCAGGTATTACTCCTTAGTCTGTACTCTCCCCTGACAAGTAGACAAGTGCAAACAGGCAGTAGTCGATCCATGGCTTACCATGATGAGATGTATCAAGTGAAACATGTATAGGGAGCAAGTAAGAAGATTACTAGATTACAAGATGTTGTAACCGCTAGATTAAGGTTAGGATATAAGTACCTCTGGCAGTATGTTCCTCAAGCAGATGTAAACAAGGCTAAATGTAAAGTGTGTGGCCAGACATATAGCCACACACCTGAACACTACGTCCTCGACTGTGTGAAGATAGAACCTTTTAGGGACAGGTCCAAGCACACTGTGTGTGAAATGGCACAACACTTCATCTCTAATGGCAAAATAGCCGACATATTAAGATTGTATCCACTTTGTTGTACTTAGTAACTATATCCGTTCTCATGTTTAGAACCAATTACACAATGTGCTTGCATACTTCTCACGCAAATGTGAATAACAAAATGTGAGGCCAGACATACTGCCTCACACGCCTGTACTCACTCATTTGTGAATAGGTTACCCTTTATGTATAGAACTAAATACATAATGTAATTGAAATACTGTGCAACATTCATTACCATAATATTCTGACAACAGGGGTTAATTATTATGACCCGTTGTAAACTCTACTCTGTAATCCTTTTATGCTACCGCTCACAGGATGAGTGTGGGGTGCACATTACACAATAAAGTAGCCGCTGTAAGCGGCAAAATCAAATCGAGGGAGTGCAGATTAAGATGCTTTAACCTTTCTCTGTACTCAAGATTCCTAATGCCCAGGCGATATGATAGAGGTGTATAAATGGAAGTCAGGGCTAAACAAATGGGACATTGCAAAGGTACTCAAACTATACAACCAGGAGCGAACTCGTAACAATGGTTTTAAATTAGACACATTTAGATTTAGGCGCGGGATAGGTAAACATTGGTTTGAAAATAGAGTAGTGGACGAGTGGAATAAGTTACCAAACATCATCATTAACTCGAATACGCTGGTTAGCTTCAAACATAGGTTGGATGGTTATATGAGTGATATCGGTTGGGGGTAAATGGGACTGCCCAGTATGGGCCAATAGGCCTGATGCAGTTTCCTCCTTTCTTATGTTCTTATTAGTCTTGTCATTCTCTTCTGAATTCTTTCTTGGGAATCTATCTTAATTCTATAGTACGGTGACCAGTACTGAACTGCGTATTCCAAGTGAGATCTCACAAGCGCAAGATATACTTTTAGGATGACCTCGCTAGTCTTGTAACTAGCACTCATTCTTTTTAAAGCTTTCGTTACTTCCTCTACTACCAGGTTAGTTGGGCACAGCCACCCAACTATCTGGCGTTCCATCCAGTGGATCCAAGCTGACCATGCCGATATCATCTCAAATCATCAAAGAATCTCGTGGTGAGCCACACAGGAAGCGCAAAAACCGAGTTTACAAGAACCTCCCGACAAGACTGAAGACCCTCTGCCAGGACCGCCAAGCTGGTCGCAAGTCAGTCCAAGAGTTTTTGCATGGCTATAACTTTCGTTGGAAATCTTAAACAATAATATGCAAGGTGACATTTTAAATTTTGTAATTCATTTATGTACGAGTTTTTACTAATATACGGTAGAATGTTTTAGTTAAAGGTAATAAATATTTTATGTTATGACGTTGATATAACTCTAAGTAAGCTTCAGTAACAAACGTTATATAATTTTAGCGAAAACATGTAAATAAAAATTAATATGCCATTTTTTGCTAGTCTGATGATTATGCCCTTTTTTCCAGTGCCATATTTTCCTATTGCCATTTTTTCTGTGCCAATTTTTTTCCTGTGCCATTTTTTCCTACATTCGTCTGGCCCACAGTCTGACTTCTCCAGGAAGCAAACATGCTACTCTAAAAAAGACAGTACGACAGAAACATACTCAAGGAATCATCAAGCAAAAGGGTGAGTCCAGGTAATACATGTACGAAACAAATAGCCATGAAATTACGAGAATGAGGCATAGCCCAGCACATATAAAGACGTAGCCTTTCACATCTGTGATCGCTTTGACAGTACACCTTTTCACATATCCGTTGAGACATTGTTACATAATTACTTGACACATTTCATAACCGAATGACAGAACACATATCGAATGACAATCTAAAATAACTGTTCGTTCATGCTAACGGAAGTAATTGACATAAGTTATGAAGTTGACAGATGTGAACAATAAACCGACAGTCTAGATATAGTTTGAGAATGTAACAATTGGAGAATGACATACCACCAACAATTATTTTAGATTGTCATTCGATATGTGTTCTGTCATTCGGTTATGAAATTTGTCAAATAGTTATGTAACAATGTCTAAATGGATATGTGAAAAGGTGTAATAGTCTCTGAATCAAACATTAAAGTCATGAAAGTGAGACAAAGCGACATCACCCAGCAAACAATATCTCAGTGAAGACTGTATATGGACAAATATTACTAATGCTGTGAAAAGTGAAACTACATTGTTACCTTGATCTGTGAGAAGGTCTATAGTCGTAGTTTCCCCCACAGACAGCGAAATTGTTTCCCTGAGAATATATCAGTTACACATGAAAATATCATTTACCCTCATGTGTCATCACTGAGTATTTCAGTCAGGTTATTTGTGTCTCTTGTGTCGGATATTAAAGCTATACCTGGGTTGGCTACCCTACAATGATCTTTCCTCTCGTATTCAACATCAATAGTGAGATCCAAAGTTAAATGTAGCCTCAAGTGCTTATCTCCTAAGAGGGAAACAAGACTTATCCTTAGCACGATATCCAACACTTCTTTAGCTGCGGAACCGCAACGAATATGCATTAGGTCGAGAAGGCGAGGCAACATCGCTTACCTCCTCAGTCGATACAGTTGTTGACGGTTCGTGGGCAGGATAATAATGCTCTTCGTACATTGCGATTGTTTGATGTACGCAAGTTCTCCTCAGGTTTAATAAGTTTTGTATGAATTGATTTTTCCATTCCCGTAGCTATGTCTCGCAATCTATGAACCACGTCACTTATCTTGGAAACAACTCGATACGGTCTCTCAAATAGAAATTGCAGCTTTCGAGAAAGCCCCTGTTTAGGTTTTGTGGCAACATACACACGCTGGCAGTTTTGTCTAAATCTCTCTTATTCTGCAACTCCTTCCTCGATATTACCTTGGTAATGGGAAGAAAACCGGTTTGCCAAAGTAGCAACTTGATCAGGAAGATTTTCAGCATTGTACTAGGGTTCACTTTTATGACGGAATGAACAGAAAGGAATAACAGGGTGATAATCTTTGTTATAAGCAAATGCCGCAAAAGGCAACATTAAGTCCCATTCAGACGGATTATCTATCGGTATTGTCCTAAGAATGCCGACAATGGTTGCTTTCACGCGTTCCACCATCCCGTTGCTGGAAGAATGATATGGGGTGGTGGTGTTGTGCTCCATGTGCAACATAACTGAAATTTCACGGAATACTTCATTACAAATTTTGAACCACCATCAGTGATTACTTGTTCTGGGAACCCATGCTTACATACAACATGTGTCACGAATTCTTGAGCGACTGTTTTAGCTTCCATGTTCATTAAGGGCACAAGTAGAGCGTATTTTGTTAACATATCACGCAAAAAATATACGTATTGCAACTCATAATAGTCGACATTTGACCAATTTGAGTTATGTGGTACAAAGGGCCCGAATTTGTTTCATTGGTTTACATAACACACGAACTTCACAAGATGGAGCTATGGGAACCAACCCCCCAACACTCTGAAATTTCAGCATCATTTCGGCAATAGTGAACTTGCAGTGCACGGGGTTTCCCAATTTTTTAATTGGGACGGCACCTTGGCTCAAAGTGGGCTATATAAACGCCTATTAAGGAGTGGTGCCGACGTTGTATCTTATTATTGATGGAGACTCACTTATGTGAGTAGGCCATATATTCTCATAGAATCCTTTAAGCATAAAATTTTCACTTGAATTCCAACATGGTCGCCAGTTCTGTGCACTGGGGTTCCAATGAAGTTATTGTCCTTTCATAAAAACTAATGCCAAAGTACAGACTAAAGCTTTCTGCTGAAGATGTAAAGAATTTCAGGGAGTGTGCTGACTTCTAAAACGATTTGCTACCAGAACCTTAAGCATTTTCTGCTGAATTTTCTGTATGAAAAGAAAAATGGAGACATGTTCCTGAGAAGTCGTTGTCTTTAAATGCCATAGATATCTGCCTAAAATGTAATGGAGATTTATTCCCAAACCTTAAAGGGCTGATTCTCATTCTTGTGACTTTACCAGCAACAACAGCATCAGTTGAACGCTCTTTTTCAACTTTAAAATGGTTGAAAATTTAATTGATAAATTCATATGAAAAAAAAAATTAACTGGGCTGACCCTCATGTCAGTTCACAAGGTAGTTGAAATTGACCCTCGCAAAGTTATTTCATATTTTGTAAAATATGGTTTTGAAAATTTATAGGACTTTTACAGGATTTATAATGTTTTTGTTTAAAACGTACTGGTCATTTTCTGCTGACAATTAATCACCTTTAATGCCACAATAAAATGCACATAATTAAATGATTATTGTTTTTATGTCTTGGAGAGTAACACCCGGAGTTTTAAACACCCCCTCCCGTTGAAGAGGGTCGTCGTGTTTCACCCTAAGTTTAAAAAAAAAAAAGGAGTCCTGAAGGACACCGCAGTACAGTACTTGACGGGGTGGTGTAGAGGTAAAAATAACTAATTTCGCTACTGGCACTAAAGGTGCATTGTAGGGGGAACGTGAAGGGTGTATAATTCCCTTGGCCAGCAGATCCTGGATCTTCCTGTCAATTTCTTCGAGATATTTAACAGTAATATTTTATGGTCTCTTATGACATGGACGACCATTTTCACGGATTTCATGAAAATAGAAATTTGTTATGGTGAGAGCTTCATCAGGTAGCGAGAATGCTTCAGGGTACTTACGGACGAGATCCCTCAGTGTATTCCTACTTTTGGCATCCTGTTCACCAGAAAACATCTTTTCTTCTTGCTCAACTAACTTACCCAAGCGACTAGCTCCCGTATTTGCACAAACAGACAATGTCACGGCATGATTGCCAGAGCTATTAGTGGGTAACGTTTCCTGCACCAACGTAATTAACTCACCTACAGTACATTTGTAGGGATCTCAATTGCTCGAGATTCAATATTCACGAATGGAACACGAAATTATACTTTATTCGTGCCGTCGTTATGACAAAATGTCACAATACTTGGACACAGCAAGTGCGCCTCAGGGGTTGATTCTCGAGGAAGAAAGAGAGTTTCGCCTTGTAAAATTTTGTGTGGAGTTACCAGTTATAATCTGAGAGGTAGAGAAATGCAATCGTCCCTATTCACAGAGTTAGGTACAGTCCTCAAAAGAAGTATCTCCATGGGGTCGATGTGATTTGAGGCTTCCCGAGCAATGTTACTCGACCTGTTTCGGAAAGATTGGTACAGTACCGGCCAAAAGACCTGTGCCAGGCAGTTTTGGCTCACACGGTTTTGTGGCATCGTTGAAGACACACACGCACGAACACACATGGCGTGTGCCAGAAACCCCGATTATGTAAACAATCTATTATATGGCGTCTCTATGTGCAGATCCTCGATGAACTACACAATTTACCGATGATCAGTGGTAAAATTGTATAGTGTATTTGATACTATATTACTTTTACTATAACATTGGCCACTGTGAGTCAGCAGATAAAACACAATGCCTCGATCACTCACTCATGTACAATGAAAGACAAAAGTCGTGTCCTGAAATTTGGTGAAAACATATGCCGAAGGGCTCTCATAATGTTTCACGAGTTATATTTAATCTTCGGACAAAACCGCGACACGACTTTTGTCTTTGATTGTACACCTCATCATACTTTCAAGTTTTTATGTAATATTTGTATCCATGTAAAACAAACGCGCTGCCGTGCATAAAGAAAGGTCATGAAATGTTTGCGGTGAACTCTTACCGTTTCATGCCATATTAAATAAATATGATGATAGGAATATAAAATGTTATGTCTTAGGATAAATTAATTACTTATATGTTACAAACGCACTTTTAATAAAAAATGAACACAGTTTGTGTTTTCTAGACACTTGAATTATGGAAAAATTCCATTATGGGGTGTTTCTATGTGCTCCTCCACTTTGAACTATACCACTTATCGGTGATAATATATCTCTTATGTGAGTGCCGGGAGGACAGATAATATATTACATTCAGAGTAGAGAGGTTCATAATGGAGACTGTTGGTGGTGGGTATATTATCCCTCTCCTATTGCTTTTATTGAAGTTATTAATGACGCCAGTCTCACTACACATGATAGTTTATTGTAATATGGGAATGACGATTCTAGGGACAATAATGTCATTCACCACAACTTTTAACTTCTCCGAGGTTATGACGTGGTCATACAGCAACCGTTCGGTCATTCCGCCAACTACAACCATGGGAGACCAACACCACGATATCTCCCAGAGAGGGCAATTCGTCGGCATGCATAACGCCGGGTTAAGTATCAGCGAGATCGCAAGGCTGATGGGAGTCTCGAGATTGACAATGCGGTGTTGGTTACAGCGGTTTGAAGAGTTGAAGAGTCTGGTAATTTAACAGATCTTCCCTGATTAGGACGGCCTAGCCTAGAGTGACCAGCGCAGTAGATGACGCGAGGATTGTGGCAGACATTCGCGACCATCCTTTCGCGACGAGCACGACGAAGCGGTTGCACTGGACAGTTAGGCGAAGACTCCATGGAATTGGAATCCACCACAGGGTCTCTGCTGTCAAGGAAAGGTTTGAAGAACACCGGGTTGGGGGACAACAGTTTACTGAGCAGTATTTGGGGAGGACCTGGACTTCTAGGTAACCACGGCCGTCTTCACTGCTGGAGACCTCATAACACCCGTAAGGACCGGCAGCATGTTTATCAAGAAGCCAGGAGCGGCCACGTGACCGTAAGCATGTGGAGCTAGATCAACCTCAACAGTTGGCGGAGAAAATGTTTTTTTTCCTTCTATTTGTGTTATAAATATATAGATAAATATTTTTTTTTGAGATAACATGTCTTCCTATTCTCCTGTGAAACACTTTTATTTCACCAAATATTTAATGCCCAATTAGATTTTAGAGTGATAGATATAGTTTACTCGAACTAAATTTACAAATTGGAATGGGGAGCAAACTTCAAAAAAAAGAAGTAGCATTAAAACTATAAATAATAATAATAATAATAATAATAATAATAATTAACGGTTTATTGAAAGAGCATAGCAGCCGGACGGCTGAAAATATACAGTTACATAATTGGGGAATGGGTTTCGATTTACAAATAATATACAAGTAACTTAAGTGATACAAATATGATATATAATAACTAAGTAGGGAAAAGCTCAAACTACAGGGCATTTCATCATAGTGACAGTGCAAAAAGTAGGATTAACTGGGAGTGAATACACTGGTTTATTACAAGTTATTGATAATTTTTACAATGGTTGGGACTGTGCTGTTCTTATAGCGATCAGTTCCTGCTTGTATGGGCCGGATGCAGTTGTGGTGTCGAACAGCAATTCTCGGGCTAGGGATCTCAGGTGGTAGTAGGAGCCGGTGTCGAGGATGGTGCAGAAGCTTTTTACCAAATTTGCAGATGAGGTCGTGGTGATGGTCAGTGAGAGTTGAAAGGGTCAGTGTGTTGAGCGCTTCTTGATATGTGGAGTAGGAAGGGGAGAGAATAATCTTGCATGCCCTCTTTTGCACTTTTTCTAGGTGCTTGCGTTGTGTGGCATATAGGGAGGAAGACCAGGTAGGGGAGGCATAGGTGAGCTTGGGAAGTATGAATGTTGAGTAAACACTGAGAAGCTAGGGTGGCAGGAACTCCGAGGGACTTGAGTCGGCGGAGGAGGTGGAGACGGAAACTGGAGTATTTGACAACTGTCTATGGTGACGCCGAGGAGCTTAGTGGAATCAACAACCTGGAGTGTGTTGGGACCTAAAGTAATGGAAGAGGGTGGGACAACGTCGGAGGAGAGGTTGATGTGCATATCCATGGTCTTGGTATGGTTGATGGTGACGTGGTTGTTGGTGGCCCAGTATTGGAGACTGTTCAATTAATCCTGAAGGGCGGTATAGTCGGGAGCAGAATTGTTGACGCTGATCCCAATGGTGGAGTCGTCGACATATTTCCAGCGAGCAGGGGTTTCTCTTAGGGCATCATTGATAAGCATAAGGAGGCATAGTGGTCCCATCTTGGTGCCTTGGGGAACGCCACTGGTGAGTGACTGAAAGGTGGAGACAGCCCCTCGGAAGCGTACAGCTTGGCGTCGGTCACTGAGGAAGTCTGTAAGCCATGGTATAAGACTTCTTCGAAACCCGAGGTCAATAGCTTTGTTGATGATTAAATTGTGTGTTTGTGTGTGTATGTGTGTGTGTGTGTGTGTAATAATATTAATAATTAATAGTTTATTGAAAAAAGTTCTGCAGCCCGAATGGCTGAAATTATACATTGTACATAATTGACTTATTACATACATTGACATTGATGGTTTAACAAAAGCCTTTATTAGAGAAAGGAACATACAGTGAACATACAGATTAATGTTTACAGTGGAGTTCACGTAGAATCGTAGATCTTGTGCGCTGAGGTGTTGAACAGCAGACACGTAGTGTAGTAACTCCCTCACAGATGGTGTTATGAGGGGCATCACGTGGTGTAGTAGTTCCCTCACAGATGGTGGTATGAGGGGCCTGATGTGGTGTAGTAGTCCCCTCACAGGTGGTGTTATGAGGGGCATCACGTGGTGTAGTAGTTCCCTCACAGAAGGTGTTATGAGGGGCCTGAGGTGGCGTAGTAATTCCCTCACAGATGGTGTTATGAGGGGTTTGATGTAGTTTAGTAATTCCCTCACAGATGGTGTTATGAGAGGCCTGATGTGGTGTAATAATTCCCTCACAGATGGTGTCATGAGGGACCTGACGTGGTTTAGTAATTCCCTCACAGATGATGTTATGGGGAACCTCACTACCTTACAGGTAGTAGGTAGTAAGCAGCTACCAATGAGGGAGGTACTACCACCTGGGAAGATATTGGAAGGATAATGTATTGTCTAATGGTAGACCCTGCTGCCATATGGCATCACGAAAATTGTGACGAAGTCCCAGGTTGCTGATCTGACTTTCTGCCTCATTTACACACAATTGCAGGGTTTCAATTGTTTCTCTTACTTAGACACCACAACATATATACAGTACTGTGTATCGTTTCTCACTCTTGATTTATTTTTTCGTTTTTGTATTTATTTATGGTTATTATTATTATTATTATTATTATTATTATTATTATTATTATTATTATTATTATTATTATTATTATTATTATTATTATTATTATTATTATTATTATTATTATTATTATCATTATTATTATCATTATTATTATTATTATTATTATTATTATTATTATTATTATTATTATTATTATTATTATTATTATTTTTATTATTATTATTATTATTATTATTATTATTATTATCATTATTATTATTATTATTATTATTATTATTATTATTATTTTATTTTTATTAATTTGCTATAAATTTTATGAATTGTAATAATAATAATATATATTATTATTATTATTATTATTATTATTATTATTATTATTATATTTTCGCCCCCCAGGCCCTGATGTGGGTCAGTGACCTGTGCCCGGATGGGCTAATCCCCTTAAAAAAAAAAATGGATGCTGTAGCAACTCGTTCACTAAGTGGTGTAGTAGCATCATGGGGACACCATGTGGTCTGGTGTCACAGGACCTCACTCACTCAAGGTGTGGTCCTAGGTCTCTCTATTGTGGACGGATTAACACATAGCTGGTGTTGTTGAGTCCCAGGGGCAGTTATCATTGGGTACCTGGGACCTCACTGTGTGAAGGTTAACTTGGGTACGACTCATCTGTTGCTGTTGAGTTGTTTTTCACTGGTTCCATTCCTTTCCGAAATGAAATAGTAACTTCTGGCGAGAACTTGCTGGTATTCTGGTAGGGAAGAGTGGTTCAAGGGAGGGAGTTGGTATGGGCCAACATGACAGTTGACCTGGCTGCTGCCAGAGCAGAGCCAGGTACTTCTTGACCCTTCGGTGGCCAAGGATGAAGTGTGTGTGTGTGTGTGTGTGTGTGTGTGTGTGTGTGTGTGTGTGTGTTTTTTTTTTTTTTTTTTACGGGAATTAGCCCACCCGGGCACAGGTCAAACGACCCACAATGGAGCCTGAGGGGCGAAAAAAAAGAACGGAAAGAAATTGAAAATATAGAAAAAAAGGTTATACTGTATTAATCTACACCACGAAGATGCCGGAAAACCAGCTTTTTAAAGTGAGACAGATTGTAAGAGCATGGAAACACAGAAGAAGGCAGAGCATTCCACAGTTTGGCTGTGTGCTTTGTGGACCCAAGCTAAACCAGTAGGGAATCTCGGAATAGCAGTGGGCCCCAGAGGGACGGTGCATAGGTTCACTGGCATGTGGACACACCCTGGCATCAATCAACCATTGCCCTGCTGCCTTGCGGATTAACCTTGGTAAGTATAAGGCTACGGGAGTAAACCCTGAACGAAAAATCTGCTGTGGAGCCCCGCATCAGGCAGATGTGCTTACAGAGCTCCAACAATACCCCAACGGCGGTATAGGTGGAAGAGGTGACCACCATGGGAAACCAACGACTGCACTGGCAGACGAAGGCAATCCTGATGGACAGGTTATTAAGACGAAACCCAACAAACTGGGCTATGCAGCATTCCATTGCAACTCTCCCCAGTCGTTGCAACACTTGCACCACTGGATCAGGAAAAAGGAGAGCCAAGATATGTGATTGCAGCCTGCGCTCCTGCCTCACCACATAAATCTACTCAATTGCAGCCATCATCCAGCTTATCATACCTATCATCATCATCAAAACCCCTATACCACCCAAAAGTCCTATGGTGATGGACGAGTGGCGAAGGGGACAGGCAGAGATGACTGTCAGGAGTCTTTAGTCATAACTCTGCACATGGGCGGCACAAATAAGTTGGTTGTTTATGCATTGGGAGCTAGGCAGCAGTGCAATCCGGTCCTGTCTGTGCGACTGACCGGCCTATCGAGGAGCCACTCTGCTCACCTCACATGGGGAGGGGGGGGGTGGGGTAAAAAAGGTGCCCTAAACATAGCCTGCCTAAAAAAAAACCTGACTGGGCAACGGCACCCAGTAAGGTCATCCTTATGCAGTCAAAAACACAGATCAAAATCACAGATCAGAGCAAAAATAAACTATGCAACCTCTTATGGACACTGTGTAAAAGTTTCAGGACCCTTCTGGATACTGGCACAAATAAGCGTCCCGAAAGACGAACCACCCTTGTGACAAAAGAGCTGTCTAGGTATAACATCGACATAGCAGCCATTAGTGAGTCCCAGCTTCCAGACGAGGGTCTAGCTATACCATCCTCTGGAAGGGTAAGCCTGTTGCGGAGAAAAACCTCATTTATGGAGTCGGCTTTGCCATCCGCAAACACGTCCTACACAGACTAACTGAAATGCCTATTGGGATCAACGAGCGCCTCATGACACTCCGAGTCCCACTGAATCACTCACGTCATGTCTTTTTCATCAGTGCTTACACCCCAACACTGGATGCAGAGGATAATATCAAGTAGTCCTTTTACGCCGACCTCGACAGAGTGCTAACCTCTATCCCCAGAGAAGATAAGGTTGTGCTCCTTGGTGACTTCAATGCCAGAGTTGGCAGATATGCTGACATTTGGCAGGGAACAATAGGGAGAAATGGACGAGGCAATTGTAATCGCAATGGTCTAACTCCTCCTCAGCAAGTGTTCTGCACACAACTTCACTATCACCAATACCTTGTTTAGGCAGGCCGACAAGTTCAAGGATTCGTGGGAACACCCACGATTCAAACACTGGCATCTCATTGGCTACATCATTGATGAGATTTCCTCATCACCCGTGCCATGAGTGGCTCAGACCACTGCGACACTGCTCATTGGCTCATCAGAGCCAAGCTATCACTTCACGTCGCCCCAAAACGGTGAAGGCAGCAAGCTTCCAGAAGAGGTTTTAACACTAAGCGTCAGGAGGATCCAGTGGTAGCACATGCTTTCAGAGAGCAGCTCGAACATGGGCTGATAAACAACCCGACAACAAAAAACCCAAATCCAAGTGCCGATTGGGCTATTTTCTCGACACTGTCATGACAAAAACCTGCAGACAGACCCTCGGCGAGATCGAAAAATACACCAGAGCTGGTGTACTCGTCGATGATAAACGTGCTGGCAAAACAACCCTCAGTCTCGGACCAAAGCTGATACCTTCTGCAAGAAGAAAACGGCGGCAAGAGGGAACTTCGCAATCTAAAGTATGACTGGTTTAAAAATAAAGCATGTGAAACTAAAAAATTTGCAGATAGCACAAAATGCGCGAATTTTTCAATTCCACTGAAACATTTTATGGGCCAATCAATCATAGTGCAGCACCCTTCTGCTCACCCTATGGTAACTCCATAATTAAAGATGATGAAGGCCTCCTTCAGCGCTGGAAAGAGCACTACCATTCACTGCAGAACTGAAACACTGATGTGGATGTCCTTACTATCCAGCAGGTCCCTCAGCATCCACAGCTGACCCACCTCAGCAATCCTCCATCTCTGGATGAGGTAGCTACTGCCATCAAATAGATGAAAAATAACAAAGCCTAAGGGCCTGATGGTATTCCAGTCGAGGTGTATAAGGCGGAAGGGCCACTACTTACCAGCCGTCTCCACTCTCTCCTGGAGAATATATGGGAAAAGGAGAAAATCCCCCAAGCTCTTAAAGACACCTCCATCGTCAATATTTATAAGAACAAGGAAGACCGGTCAGACTGTGGAAACTACAGCGGAATCTTGCTGCTGTCCATAGCTGGCAAGATTATCGCCTGGGTTCTACAAAACAGACTTCTTCCTGAGGCGGAAAACTTCCTCCCAGAATCTCAATGCAGCTTTAGATCATCACGTGGTACCGCTGACATGATCTTTGCTGCCCGTCAGATACAGGAAAAGTGCAGAGAACAGCGTCGTTACCTGTACATGACTTTCATCGACCTAACCAAGGCCTTCGACTCGGTCAACAGGGAAGCCCTCTGGTGAACTCTCAGCCGTTTTGGCTGCCCACCAAAATTCATCGCCATTATGAGGCAACTCCACGTCGGCATTAACGGCAGTTTCCTGCACTATGGCACTAGGGTGTGTCATAGGAGGGAAGATCAGCTAAAACTAATGGCCCATCACTTTTTTGGTAGATTTTAGTGTATATAAACAGAAAATAATTTCAGTTTCAATATTTTGCAACCTTTTGCTAGGTAAATTTTAGCGTGAAATTTATCGAAAATCTAACGTTCAGCTGCATTAGTGCATTACAATTAAATAGTGAACATTGCTTTCTGACTTCATTCTTTAACAACCCAACTAACAATATTTTTTTCTGTTTCAGATTCTCATGCATTTAAAAGTTGATAATATTTGCGATGGCTGCTTGTGTCAGGACGAGGAACCAAAAATCCAGCCATCTCAGTCACTATCTTGGGTCTGGGAGAGAGCTCCTGAAGTCGGAGTTGCTTACATTGAGAGATGCTTTGAGATACGGTGTTTTAATCAGGCAAATCAGTGAAAAGAACCAAAGAACTTACACAAACAAAGACATTGCCAGTGATATGACCAAAGCTGTCTTGGCACAGTACATTCTGGCTAACTGCTCAGTTCAAGCCCAGTCATAACAAGTCGAAGGAAGATTAGTGAGAGACTGCTAGCCAGTTGGGAAAAAGGCAAGATATTCTCTCAGAGAGAAAACCAGCAGTTAAGGACAGCTTTGCCTAGCAACTGGACCAGTTATTTGACATAATTACTTGCAAGTGCCCAATTGTTCTCTGTCCTGAGTTTGGATGCGATCGTGACTGTAAATCCGAGGCCCACATCTCCTGTATTTGCAAGCGTGAACTGAAGATTCCTGTGATCGAACTGGCATTTGTCAAAGCACAGAGAGAGAAGACTGGCAGTATAGGGGCTCTCATGATTTCTAGCCAAGATATTCCGGAGTCCAAGAGACAGGAGGCTGCCACAGAGAGACAGAAGAGGAGAAGAGTTGCCGAGGAAAAGAGACTTGAGAAGGCCCAGGGTGAGGTAAAAAAGGCCAATGATTGGAGTCAAGCTGATTCAGGGTTTAATGACTTCTCCATAAGCCCAGTCCCAAGTGCTGACCAGGAGAATGGTGACTTTGTCCCAAACCCAGAAAATAATGATCCCAAACCTTCCAGGCATAAGATTCGAAATAGGAAAGATATCCCGAGCATAGCTCTGGCCAGCATGCGACACCACACTGGTCTCAGAAACTGCAGAGATAGCAACAGCTGCCTGGATTGACGGTGGTTTGATAACACCTGATGATGTTCACCTGGTGATAGATCATAACAAAGTAAGGAGAGCTCAGGAAAAACTTGTCAGTAACCTAGAAGAGGAGTTTGATAAGGGGATAAGAGAAAATGGAATCAATTGTTTGTTCTTTGATGGGAGAAGGGATGACACTAAAGTGTTCATGAAAGTTGGAGATTCTGACAAGTTTTTCCCTGCCATGGTGAAGGAGAACTACTCCTGCAGTGAACCAGGAGGTATTTGTGGCATTTCTCCAGAAAGATGACATCAGGAAACCAGCTGAGATGGCAGATATTGTGAACTGGCTCAGAGGCTGTGGAACCAGACCCTGCAAGCCCATAGGAGAGGACAGCACCAACACAGACACAAGTGTAGGGGTCATACAGTGGATAAGCCGGAGATTTGGGAGAGAAGCTGGTCTGGATTGTTTGGCAGGCCTCCTGACCAACAGTTGCACTTTCAGACATCTGATCCAGGAGCTGGATGGCAAGACTCTCAAACAACAGATGGTCTGGTCTCTTGGCAAGATGCTGGACTCTGCCACTGAGTTAGAAATAAATCGAGCTTTTTAAAAAAATCACAGTTGGCCCTCCACTCGTTGACTTGCACATGCATCATTGACCTGAGTACTGACCAGTACTATGGTTACATGATTTACAGTGCCATCAAAACTGGGGTCATGCCTGATAGACTTGCTTACCTGCAGATAGGTCCAGTCTCACATTCTAGGTGGCTCACAACGGCTCTCAGGTTCTGCAGAATTTGGGTCGCTCATCATAAACTGAAAGGGAACCAGCTTCACAACCTGAGACTTATTGTCCAATTCATCGTGAGTGTCTACTTGCCAAATTGGTTCAACACCAAGGTCAAGTCATCGTTCTCCGAAGGTCCGAGGCATGTTCTCTTCCAGCTTGAGCTCCTGAGGAGTCAGCCAAGGAAGGTTGTTCAGATTGTGGAGCAGACTGTGAGGAGATCTTCCTGGTATGCTCATCCCGAGGCAGTTCTGCAGACAATGCTCTGCAGTAAGGATGAGGAGGAGAGAAGAGTGGCAGTCAAAAAGATCTTGGATATGAGACTTATGAGAGGATCTGGGCATGACGAATCAGTTGGTGACGATTCCTTCAGGGTCAGGAAGACTCCTGAAGTCAATCTAGGTGCCAAGACCCTCACTGATCTCATAGATCTGGATAACATCCAGGCTGGCAGTGAGCCCCCTCTTACCTGCAGCCTCACCAATGTTCAAGTCAGAGCTTTCCTGGACAACCCCATGCATGTCCCTGCCTGGCCCTTGCACACCCAGAGTATAGAGCGTTGTGTACAGCAAGTGAGCGAGGCCAGCAGTCACGTGTACAGCCAGGAGAGGAGGGAAGGCTACATCCGAGCTCAGGTGGTCAGCAGGGAGGTGATGAGTAGAAACAGAAGCAAGAAAGACATGTTCTCTATGGTGTGCAGCAACACCGGGTCGTAGTAGTAAAACCGGTTTTTGTATTTGATGATTTTGTTTTCTAAAGGAATGTTAAATTTAATAAATGTGTCAAGATCATTCGTTTCACTATTCTGGATCATTTTCATCCTAATAAATTAACCTGATACATTTACTTTACTTTAAATAAGCTATTTAGTGGTGTTGGTAAAAGGGTGGGAATACTGAATTTTCATAAGATTTGAAGTTAAAATTTACCTAGCAAAAAATGAAAACTTTTCAAATCTGAAGATATCACATGATTCTGCACATAGAACTACATCATTAATACCATGGGCCGATTTTTCAAACTCAAAAAAAAAAATTTCGCCTCTGTATGACACACCCTACTATGGCACCCAGTCTGAACTTTTCCATATCCAAACGGGGGCTAAAAAAGGGTTTGTGCTGGCACCAACTTTGTATTCCATTTTCTTGGCTGCCTTCTTTACTCGTGCTAGCGCCAATCTAGCCAGCGGGATGGACACAGCATACCTGATGAAGGGTCTTTTCAACATAAGACATCTCCAGGCAGGAACAAAGGTGTTGGCAGCTTCCATTACTGAACTTCAGTACGCAGACGACCTTACTCTTGTTGCTCACACTGAACGCGACCTACAGGAGATCCTGAACACCTACGCAGATGCATATGCACATTTCAGCCTTGAGGTGAATGTACATAAGACACAGATTCTCTTTCAACCTGCCCCTGGTTCAGCCACACCTCCACCATTCATCCTGCTTAAAAGAACTACCCTCTCTAATGTCACCCACTTTCTGTATCTCGGCTCCCACCTGTTCACCACCGCGGACATCGATGAAGAGATTCAGCATCAGATCAGATGTGCATCTCAAGCCTTTGGCAGACTCTAAAACAAAGTCTTCAGCAGTAAGGAGCTGAAATTATCTACAAAGTTACACGAGTATAGAGCAGTGGTGCTCCTCACCCTGCTATATGGCAGCGAAACATGCGTCACATACAGGAGGCACATCAAGGAACTTGAAAACTTTCACCAACGTAGCCTACATTCCATTCTCCGAGTTCGCTGGGAAGTCAAGAGAACAAATGCCAGTATTCTTGCTGACATCAACTGTAGGAGCTTTGAGGCTACCATTATCCCTGAACAACTCCGCTGAACTGGCCACGTTACCCGCATGGACAACAGTAGACTGCCAAAGGAGCTACTTTACAGTCACATAACCAATAGTAAACGTAACGCTGGCGGGCAACTGAAAAGGTATAAGGATATTTTTAAGCCAAACCTGAAAAAGTGTCAAATCGACATCCTCACCTGGGAGACGATTACTCCACACTGTAACGCTTGGAGGATCACCACACAAGAAGGTGTCAATATTTTAAAGTTAGCCCGACTGTATAACGAGGCAGATAAGGGCCAATTCCGGAAAGACGCTGCCGCCGCCCCTCCTGCACTAGATGTAGCCCCTCACATGTGCAACATCTGTGATCGACCCTGCCGGTCCCGTATCGACCTCTTTAGTCTCCTCAGAACTCACCAACGTGGTGACATCCTTAATAACTCAAGCTGATGATCGTCATACTCGATTTCAAGTGACAGCAAAGTAGTCGCAATTGTGTGTGCATGTGTAATAATAATAATAATTAATAATAATTAACGGTTTACTGAAAGAGCATGGCAGCCGGAAGGCTGAAAATATACAGAAATAATTGAGGAATGGGTCTCTTGATTTACAAATAATATACAAGTAATATAAGTCATACAAATATGATATATACTAACTAGATGGGGAGAAGCTCAAACTACAGGGCATTTCAACATAGTGACAGTGCAAAAAAAAAGATTGACTGGGAGTGAATTCACTGGTTGATTAAAAGTTATTGATAATTTTTACAATGGTTGGGACCGGGCTGTTCTTATAGCGATCAGTTCGTGCTCATATGGGCTGGATGCGGTTGTGGTTGTGGTGTCGAACAGCAATTCTCGGACGAGGAATCTCGGGTGGTAGTCGGAGCCGGTGTCGAGGATGGTGCCGAAGCTTCTCACCAAACTGCAGATGAGGTCATGGTGATGGTAAGAGAGAGCTGAGACGGTCATTGTGTTGAGCGCTTCTTGATATGTGGAGTAGGAAGGGGAGAGAATAATCTTGCATGCCCTCTTTTGCACTTTTTCTAGGTGTTTGCGTTGTGTGGCATTTAGGGAGGAAGACCAGGTAGGGGAGGCATAGGTGAGCTTGTGAAGTATGAATGTTGAGTAAACACTGAGGAGCTAGGGCGCAGGAACTCCGAGGGACTTGAGTCGGTGGCGGAGGTGGAGACGGAAACTGGAGGATTTGACAACTTCACTGACGTGTGGTTTCCAATTTAGTTTGTTGTCTATGGTGACGCCGAGGAGCTAAGTGGAATCTACAACCTGGAGTGTGTTGGGACCTAAAGTAATAGAAGGGGTGAGACAGTGTCGGAGGAGAGGTTGATGTGCATAACCATGGTCTTGGTATGGTTGATGGTGACGTGGTTGTTGGTGGCCCAGTTTTGGAGATTTTTCAATATATCCTGAAGGACGGTATAGTCGGGAGCAGAATTGTTGACACTGGTCCCAATGGTGGATTCGTAGACATATTTCCAGCTAGCAGGGGTTTCTTTTTGGGCATCATTGATAAGCATAAGGAAGCATAGTGGTCCCATCTTGTTGCCTTGGGGGATGCCACAGGTGAGTGACTGAAAGGTGAAGACAGCCCCTCCGAAGCGTACAGCTTGGCGTCGGTTACTGAGGAAGTCATTAAGCAATGGTATAAGACTTCTTCGAAACCCGAGGTCAATAGCTTTGTTGATGATTAAATTGTGGTCGAATAGGTCAAATGCCTTGGTGAAGTCAATGAAGGCGACAGCTACAGACATTTTTCGTTTCGCCAGATGGCGGTATATGTAGTAGAGAAAGCTGACAAGACAGTAAGTGGTGGAGGAAGTTTTCATATTACCATATTGCTGAGGATCTACGGTGCCTGCATTATCAGCATAAACCCAGTCAAACACAAAACTTTCACAGATTAAGCTGGGTATTGGGGTGATTGCAATGGGTCGTAGCTTATTTAATGATTGTGGGCTGGTTGACTTGGGCACTGGTGACACATATGAAGTCTTCCAGTCAGCTGGGCATCTGGCTTGACTGAGGGAAGCATTGGTGATGGAGCAGAGAGGATAACTTCTTGAAGAGTTTCATTGGTAAGTCAATGGGGGTGGTGGAGCGTGTGTGTGTGTGTGTGTGTCCGTCAGGTAGGGGGGAGTGTCCACATCGTGTTTTCTTTTCTCTTTCAAATTACCATACTGTAGAACCCTCTAATATGTAAAGTCAATATCTTAAATGTGGCACTTGATTATAATAAAAATGATTGTCAATGAAATGTGACATTGAAGATAGGTAGGAACGAGAGGAAAAATTGACTTGAGCACCTCACCCCTGCCGCCCTGCTGTCTGGAACCGTCACCAACCCTCTCTCAAATCAGGAACCCTCTCTGCTATGAGTTGAAATTAAGAATTTCTTTATGCAGAGACTCACATAAAAGAACTCAAATCACCGATACATGGTGTAGTTCAAAGAGGATATGCATATAAACACGACATGAGCGAGGTGTCTACATATATGCTTTGGGCAGAGTTCCCTTTAACTTGGCTTATATATAAATAAGTTAAGGGGTTAAGTTACAAACCCAAAATGGTCTTTTCTCCATTTATTGGTAAAACTATATTGGTCACAGTCTATTAGTAGATGCACAGTAATTAACACTGTAAGCTGTGAGCGTAAGTTAAGGACGGGGCTCAGCTTGACTGAGTTAGGTCACCTGTCCAATTCTTGTGAGTTTCAAGTGAGGACTGGTCCTGTGAGGAGAGGTGCCTCTGAAGGAGAGTCCGGGCTAACCCTACATTCTCAAGGTCGTCCTACTGATAGAGGAATTTCCCCTCACGTGAACAGCACATGGCAGCTCACAGCTTATGGAAAATTACAGTGCGGTGATTGGGTTATATAAACTAAATGCATTAACCTAAATTTATATAATTGTTATTGCCATGAGACAGGGGCTAATACATCGCTCGGTCACCACCTTCCAAGCTTCTACGAAGAATTAGCTTCTCGCAGAGGAAACAAAACAACAACCTATACGTAAACCTATCCATGTTACAAACATATGTGTGAAAACACTAAACTGAATCAACAGCAACGTGGGGTTCAGCAGTTTACAGGGTCCTTCAAGTGCCTTACAGAATAGTATATTATGTACAATGGTAAATTGAAATGATATTGATCTCTTGGAGCAAAACAAAAATATTACTGCCAATATTCCACAATAGTGGGAATAGTTAAACTGGGTATAACAAATCCTGTGAAAAACAAAATAAAATAGCAGTTTATGTTCTATATTAGTAAAATGTGACTCTTTCAGATAAGTAATAAATTTCAATTTATCTAACATAAGTTTGAGTTCATTGAGTCAAAATAGAAACTTGGTACAATGGAATCAAATCCAAAGTGAGATTTAAATTCAATGCAAAATGATGATGGGAAGGCAACGTCACTTTACGATCCCAAGATGGTGGTAGCCAGTTAGTTGTGAAAGGTTATTATAAGGTTATTATAAGGTTTTCAACTAGCCTGTAGTTTGGTTTTCAACGAACTACAGCTCGTTGAACAGGCTTTGTGTGAAATATAACAGAGTCTAGGACTGCTTTTAGAATCCTGGTGGTCCAGCGGTTAGCGTTCCCTGGTCACAGTCATGGGCTCGTGGGCCGTGGGTTCGAATCCTGGCGGGTTGAGGTGTTGATTGTATATATATATATATATATATATGCTGAACATTATATACTGTAGATGTGCATGAAACACAATTTTCCTGGAAAATCTGTGTATAGTTGCATTGTTTCAGCACTGTGCGAACGTTAGTTTATATGATCGCCAATTCGCATATTCCGTCTGCAGCATAATTAATGCGCACACATAGGCTGGTCATATGTGTACATGTATTCATGACGACTTTCACCCTGATACTACCCTAAAATGATCCACTTCTAATAAAGAATAGTCTTCATCTATTAGTAAAAGATGGGTTGGTATATTCAGAGTAAACAGTGTGTCATCAGAGTATAATGGGAAAGGTTCTACATGCCATGCATTAATTGGCTTTTCACTAGTATAGTTACGTGGATAAGGAAAGCATAGTGCGTGAGAGTTGACTCTAACAGAGGGATATACTCTTCTACCTCTTCGTCTGCAAAAATTGGAGTTAACATATAACTCGTCTTGGCTATTTGTAAGGCTTCAAGAAGAATTTTCACATACACATGCTGTGCATCCACTCGTCCTAACCCTGCATCAACCATACTTGCAATTAGTTCGTTTTTGTTAATTGATATAGCTTGAGTTGAAGTTTTTGTAGCATGCAAAATGCTTGGAAAAAGAAATCACTCATTCCAGTGTAGGCACTGAATTCATGAAATTATAAAAAATTAAATAAATGATTAGACTTGGAAATCTTTTCGTGTTAATATCATTGTAGAAATGTTAGGAACATTATTATATACTTTTCGCAGAACGTAAACAATACTCATTAGATACACTGGGTGTATTTGACATGTTTGCTGTTTGAACAGTTGTGTCTGGGACATTGTAATAGCCCCTGTCTCATAAACAGAAGGCTTATATAAATGGATTAATTACATTTGATTTATATACTCTATCATCCCCTGTAACTTCCCATTGGCTATGAGGTGACATGTTCATATCACGTGATTAGCAGGCTCCTTGAGGTGCGGCTAGTGACTGCTTAGGTCAGCATTAAAAAGAGAGTAGCATCGAATTTTGAAACCAGTACAGACGTGACAAGTCGTCAGTGTTTTCCGATACAAGAAAAACATAAAACAGTGACGTATTACATGAAATATCCAAGTGTGGTGATATATCCCGTAGTGAGACGTTTATAGTTGAGTGACCTTCATTCTGTCGTCCAAAGAGGTGTGCAGAATTGTTTCCAATAACCGATTCTGAGATATTGTTGACTTAATATCTTACGGGAAGTTGGTAATACCCCTGTTTGGCAACGAGAGGTGGCGGTCAGGAATTTGCATGGTCAGCATTGAGCATCCTGTGCCCGGCGCTTACAGTGTTGCCACATAAGTACAGGATTTCTGAAGGTTTGGCACACAGAAGGACTTGCATCTCGTCAGTATTGGACGTATCCAGCGACCTGAAGACCAGCAGTCAGCAAATTTGGTGAAGTGGACTCCCCGACGTGAAGTGGACTCGCCCGTTGTCAGTTAGCAGCGTCTTTTGGTTGCTAAGCGACCGCAACCAAGGGAGCGGAGGGACGTGCGCCGACCAACCTTGGGAGGGCAGCTTGAGGCAAACCCCCCACCACACAACCCCCGCATTGGGCCAGCTGTGAGGAGACCAGCTGTAGCAGAGATTCGTTTTCTATGAAGACGACAAACTCTGTAAATAGGTATTTAGGAATTTATAATATATATACACATATTTACATGTTCGTGATATAACTTCACACTGATTGGACATCGTGGATGTTATATCAATTGTTATAAGTGCCTCACTTATTTTCAGTATTCAGTTTACTGTAAATGAGAGGCAAGAATATTGTTATTTGTGTAACTCTTAATGTGACCCAATAGACTCTTAATGGATAAATTTTTAAGATCATCGTCTTGGGACATTGCTGATTTGCTGGAGCGTTATGTGTAGATGATAACGTTAAGGTTGCTACTTCAGTAAATGAGCCCGAAACACAGGCGCAGACGCAGTTCGACAGTTCTGTCAAAAGTAGTGAGGATATAATAGACCATTCATTTGACGACTTAAACCGTCAAACCCTACGCTCAGGCAAACAGTATAGTACGTCTCTTGATTATACACAGGTTATTCCTCCTCTTCTTCCAGGTTCCAGTGTGTCAGATACATTAGCATTACCTCCCCCATTGACAGATCCTTCAGTTAGGAGTAACTTTGTTGGCATGGCTGCTTCTAACAATAACATGTCGACTAATCCCGCGAATGTTGTTCACGTGATACCACGTGGGGTTCAGGTTCGTGATTTTACAGGACAAGACGATTCCAGGATAACGCATTTCATAAGAGCATGTGAAGATACTATGCGCAATGTCCATATTACTGATGATTATGATAAAAAAGCGTTCGTTCATTCTCATATCCTGCAGAATAGCTTTGCGAGTCTGCATCTAAATGCATACAGACTGGCGGACCTTAAATATGAAAATTTCAAACGGGCTCTCATTGGTATTTTTGAGTCTGGGTCCCACTTAGGCCAGTTACATTGGATTTTTCGGTGGCTTGATAATTTAGCACCTGTGGTTCACGCAGAAACGTCGATGAGGGCTGTCTCAATTCCGAGGATCGCCGTGGTATGATGACGCTGGCAAGATGTCACCGGACAATGTGGAAACCTTGATGGAACTCATTAGTTTACTGATGGTGGTTCGTGACCCCATATATTGTCGTGCCCAGGAAGTGGAGTTTGTACCGTCTACCCTGCTTATAGATTACGCAAACAAACTTGCACCAAAGACGGGTAGACCTCTGACGGCACGTTCTTACCAAGTTACAACACCTGCACCGGTAGCACCAAAGCAGCCAAGTTCAACATCAGGTTCATGACGATCCAGGTACCAAACATCGACGGGCTTCGAGGTGTACCTATTATAATAAGAGGGGTCATACAGTCGATGATTGTTACCAGCTCCAGGGTGGTGGTGTTAGAGTTAAGGAAAGAAACCATCCCCCCACCGGCTCTCAGCAAAAACAGGGAGCACCCAAGACATACTCGGCAGCGGCCAAGACTATGTCTCCACCTGGACCGGCAACAGATTTGTGGTGTGCATTCCATCAATCAGCAACTCACAACACGGATGAGTGTGACATAATGCTCAAGGCTAGGAACGTGGACTCAGGAGTACCCCAGGTAACACAGCAGCGTAAGGCGCGTCGTTATCAGTATAAGAAGTCGGGGAAGGCCAGCGAATGTCAAAAAACAAGGAAGGTTAGGTACATTGGTACCTACGTCCAACAACACTTCTGCGGTAGCCTCTTTAATAGCTGAGCTCAGTAAAGCGGAAGTGTTTTCCGTTCCGGTGAGAGTTGGAGATATCAGATTGGCTCTGGATATTAATACGAGTACATGCGCAAATGTATTAGCTTTGGCATCCTATCAGGAGTTACAACGAAGATTCCCTCACCGAGACTTTTTATGGAGACCTACTGACGCCGATCTCGAAGCAGTATCCAGCACGCAGCTGAGCATTGCAGGAATGGTGACTTTACCACTACGATTTTCAAGATGTGGTATTCCCTTCTATGCAGACTTTTATGTAGTCCACCAATTTAATTTGCCAGCTGATAGGTCTACCAATACTCAGAACGAATTGTATGGATGTTCGTCCACGTAATAATGCTATTATGTTTAAGGGTGTTTCCTACAACGCTATGCGTAATTTTGCACCATTGCTCTCCTCAAGGTCGAAAGCGTTGACTCCACCATTCCCATTGGAGGAAGGCGGATAATGTGTCGAAGCAAGCTCAAGACCTCACACACTCGCTTTCCTAGCGTGATTATAGCAGCAAGAGTTGGAAGATTGTACCTGCGGTATTAAAGTGTACTCTCCATAATCAGAATGAGGAATTCACCAAGGCCACTGTAGTTTTACCTCACGTGTATACAGGGACTGATGTAGTATATACGTCTACCGGAAACGTGCAAGGTTAAAGGTTTGTCGCGCAAATCAACGTTGAGCACGATTAGACCTGGTGGTTTAACAGACGTTCTAGTTCTTAACAGAATAGGCGTTCCTAGGATATTGAAAGAGGGATGTTATTTGTGTGATTTTCTGGTATATCACAAAAATGTTGTACCACAGCCTACGCAATTCCCAGTTGGTAGTATTGTTTCTCAATCTCAACAAACTAGGCAGGAGAGGGTTGATCAAATAGCGTCACATGTTAAGGTGATTGATCATCCTCAAGGCAAGACACGACTTTTAGAGCTGCTTCCCGACTATAGAAACATTGTAGCCTTGCCAGGGGAACAGTTAGGACACACAGATTTAACATCCCATCACATATCATTAATGGAGGGCACAAATCCAATGTACAGTACATACCAGCCTACCGACTACCACATAGCCAGCGCGCTGTAGTTTAGGGTATGGTCCAAGATATGTTGGATGAGAAGGTTATCACACAACCTAAATCTCCTTTCAATAGCCCTTTATTCTTAGTCCCAAAGAAGGATGGCGGTTGGCCCCCAGTTATTGATTTTAGGCGCGTCAATGAAAGTACGATCCCGGATAGGTACCCTATGCCTGTCTTAAGTGATATATTGTAGTCCTTAGGCAAGGATAATGCTGTGTTTAGCAACTTAGATTTGCTTAGCGGGTATTGGCAAATACCACTCGATGAGAAATCCCGAGAGGTTACTGCTTTTAGCACCCCTTTGGGCCACTTCGAGCTCCTACGTATGCCTTTTGCTCTCAGAAATGCCTCACTGACGTTTCAAAGAATGATCAACACCCTGTTTGCCGGATTGATAGGTACCACAGTCTGTGCTTATTTGGATGATCTCATAGTAGTCAGTAAGGATGTCGATACTCATCTGATGAAACTGAGTGAAGTGTTGGAAAAACTTTCCACAGCAGGTCTTAAGATTAAACTTTCGAAATGTGAGTTTTTCAAATCCAGAATCCATTTCCTTGGTCATGTAGTTGACGGTGACGGCATTCATACAGTTGATGATAAAGTAAAAGCTGTGTGTCAGTTTCCACGTCCTACATCGGTTGATCGAGTGCGTAGCTTCCTTGGTTTATCTGGATATTATCGTTTTTTTATTAAGAACTATGCAACATTGGCGTCACCCTTAACAAGGTTACTAAAGAAAGATGCAATGTTTGCGTGGGATGCTGAACACGAAAATAGTTTTGTGGCATTGAAGATAGCGCTTACCAATGCCCCTGATTACACTCAAGCTTTCACTCTGTGTACCGACGCTTCTGGACAAGGAGTCGGAGCTGTACTCATGCAAGTGGATTCGAGAAGAAAGTTTAGAGTGTTTGCATTTGCAAGTCGTAAACTTAATAATGCCAAAACACGTTATTCAGTAATGCATTTAGAGACGTTAGCTGTTGTGTGGGCACTGAAGAAGTTTAAAGACATTATCTTTGGTTATAAGATAACTGTGTTTACGGATCATGTGGCAGTAAGAGAACTGTTCCATGGCAGGAATCTATAATGCAGATTAGCACTCTGGTATCTGACAATTCAGGAATTTGACCCCGAGTTTAGGTATTTACCGGGAAGGGCGAATGTAGTCGCCGACGCTTTGTCTAGAAATATAGCACCAGTGATGCCTGTATCATTGATACAGTGTATCAACGTTCACTCTTTCACAACTAGAAGATGAGCAGCGACGCGACCTGTTATGGTCAGCAGTCATTTTTGCTTTAGAATCGGGAGAGGATATTAAACTTCCCATATTAATTCTTCCATTCAGTTTGAATTACGACATAACATACTCCATCGATCGAAAAAGACGTCTGAGGGTATTTGGAAGCCTAATGCACAGATCGCAGATGTCAGGCATGCGGATCGTCTTAAGAAGGCCCATGAACATTTACTACCCACAGATGGTAATAATGTTTTAGACACCTCTTTGCAGACAGTACAGAAGCAGAGTGTGCCTAATGAGTATTGTATGAAACTTCGTTCTGCAAGCAAATATTAAAAAGAATAAAATTTTCTTACAGAATGGCTTGGATCATGAGTGTGCTGCTCCTACTGCTTTGTGGCACCGTTGTGTTGACCGACATGTCCACAGATGTCCTCAAGTCTGGTGCGCTTGTTGCACCTCTTGGACGCGTTCTCATTGTAGAGGACGTGGTGAACATAAAGTATGAGTTGCATGGAATGCTCAAGCTTCCCCGTCAGATGGAAACCGTCGACGCTCAACTACAGACAGCATTGACAGACCTTGATGATCTCCGTTTAACTCCAAATATTTCGACAATGGTTTCACAAACTGTTGAGCTTCAGCTGCTTCGTCTCAGAACTCTTCACAAGCTTCTCGTCGCTGTTGGAAAAACGATTCCAGCGTCTCAGTATGATCTTGCAAAGGAAGTGCGTCCTCAAGCACGAAGAAAGACAGGATTGTTTAATTTTGTGGGTCTTATCCAAAGCACTCTGTTTGGCACAGCGACTGCCGATCATGTAGCTTAGTTAGGAGACCGCATGAACAATGTCAATCAAGCTGTATCTAAGCAAAATCGTGTTATATTTCAAACGTTCCATGCAATTAGTGCTTTGGAATCAAAAGTTAATGCGATAATTTCGGAGTCCAACCATATATCTAGGGTTGTGTATAAGTTACAGAATTCAGTCCTGACGTTGGAGTGGCTCCTTTATTTCTCTGAATATTTGCATGCTGCGGAAGATTCGGTTCAAGATATAATTACTAATAAAAATGAACTAATCTACAGCATCGTGGATGCAGGGTTAGGGCGTGTGGATGCAAAGCTTGTGAAGACTCTTCTTGAAGCATTGCAGATTGCCAAGTTGACGTATCATTTAACTCCAATTTTCAAGGATCATGAGGTGGAATACTACTACCCTCTGTTGGAGTCACCTCTCACACACAATGCTATCCTTATCCACATACCTATGCTAGGGCAGCATAAATATTATGCATGGCATTTAGAACCCTTCCCTTGGTATGTAAATGACACACTGTATACTCTGGATAGGCCGAAAGAACTTTTGCTTGTAGATGAAGAATATTCCTTGTTAGCATTAGATGATCCTAGGGTATTATCGCGGTGTAAGTCGTCATATTTACACTTACACGTATGTCCAGCCTATGTCTTCGCATTTATTCCTGCTGCAGAAGTGATATGTGAATTGGCAGTCATACAAACTAACGTATGCACTGCGCTCACACAATGTAGCTATAGACCAGTTAGTGGAAAAACTGTGCTTCATGCGCATCTGCATAATGTGCAGTACTTTTTCTTTCCTAATGAGACTACTGTCATTTTAAAATGCCAAGATGGTGGTAAGCAGTTAGTTGTGAAAGGTCATTATAAGGCTCCGGATTACTCATCAGCATTTTGCTTTGAATTTAAATCAAACTTCGGATTTTATTCTCTTGTTTCAAGTAATGTTCACTATTAGTGACCTTAATATTGTCTCAGAGAAATTGACAGTTATTTCCTACTTGAAAGAGTCACTATTTGCTGATTTGAGTAATCAACTGCCATTTTATTTTTCACGAGGATTTGCAATACCAAGTTTAACCATTCCCACTATAGTGTTAATTCTGGCAGTGATATTTCTGTTTTGCTATTATAAGTCAGTGTCTTCCAAATTGAACATTGTACATAAAATACTAGCCCGTAAGCCACTTAAGTCTAGGACCCCAGTAGTTGATGAAAAACTTACGGTTTCAGAGTCCCCAGCCTAGTGTCTACATATATGTTTGTAACATGGTTAGGTTTATGTATAGGATGTATTCTGCGAATTTAGTTTAGTCCTCAAGGAGCTTGGATGGTAGGTGGCCGAGCAATGTAATAGCCCCTGTCTCCTAAATAGAAGGATTATATAAATGGGTTAATTACATTTGATTTATATACTCTATCATCCCCTATAACTTTCCACTGGCTATGAGGTGACATGTTCATATCACGTGATTGGCAGGCTCCTTGAGGTGGGGCTAGTGACTGTTAGGTCAGCATTAAGAAGCCTGCTCCCTGCAGCATAGTTACTCAACTCCTAACACAGATCTGATGTATTTAGCAGGTCTATTTACATAGCCTCCGTCCTTCTCTTAACACTCATAGTTACAGTGATAAGTTACGGTTGATTTACACTTTGGAACTGTATCCTTAGTAGTTCCTAAATAAAAGGATAACACACAATTGGGTTTCGCTACTAAAACACAATATAATATAAATGTTCCGGCCTCATTAACTTAGACAGAATCAGCAGTTAACTGGCTAGAACAACATCGATGTCTGGGATATCATTATCATTTCTGGGGAATGAATTTGAATGGACCTTTTTAAGTCTGTCCGCATGCACAACATCTGAAGTTTGTGAGTTTGGCTTAAAAAAAATTTAATTTGTTGCACGCTTCATTAGCAATAATGCGGAATGGTCAGTCAAACTTGGGTGAAAGCTTGGACTCTCGTTCAGGCTTAGCTTGTTTATGTTGCTTGTATATCATTTCAGCACGTGACGCTTCTAAATGTTCACGTACTTGGCCATGAATATCCGTGAATACGTTGATTTGCCTGGTAGCGAAATCGTCCATAGTATAGACTGGGCATGGCTTGTCTGTAAGTACGTCATATGGTAGACGTTTGTCTATGCCATAAGCAATATAATAGGGTGATTTGCCTGTAGAGCTGTTGATCGACCCATTAATAGATGCGGCGACTTGCTGTAACCAATCTTCCCATACAGAGTGCATTTGACGAGCTATTGGACGAAGAATCTCTAGGATTTTGCGATTGGTTCTTTCAACAAGTCCATTAGCCCGTGGATGATAGGCTGCAATAAAACTTTGTTGGATGTCGTATTGTCGACAAATTTGCGCTACAAGTTGGTTCTTGAACTCTAATCCATTGTTGGAGAGAAGAACCTTGGGCGTAGGTAAAAGGACATATGAGGTGAATAACTAAAGCATAAGCCACAGATTCGACTGTTTTATCCTTCAGTGGGACTAAAATCACAAATCTAGAAAAATGATCCACACACACTAGGACATACGAGGATCCTTGATGACTGCTCGGAAGTTGTAACAAGTCGATCTCGACTGTGTCAAACGGACGTTCTGGTGTAGGATATTGTAGAATTTGAGCCGGTGTCCTTGTAGTACCCTTATGTTGAACACATGACAAATACTTAGCAATATGCAATTCTATGTCTTTCTTCATAGTATTCCAAAAATACTTCTCTCTGACCTCCGCCAGACATTTGTCACGCCCGGGATTACCTGCTTGGGGAGCATCGTGATACAACGTTAGTATCGTTTCACGAAGTGTATCAGGTACGACAAATTGTGTAACAATGCCCTCAGTTGTCTGCTTGGAGTGAAGGAGTATGTCTTGTCGTAGCTCAAATTGATTGAACGGAAGAGGTAACTTTGGAAGATTAGTTTCCTCCCCCGACTCTAGAGCAAAAATGACAGTAGACCACAATGGATCAAGTCGTTGTTCATCCCTTACTTGCGAGTGGGAGAACGATGATAGAGGCATCACTGGTGCTATGTTTCTGGACAAAGCGCCTGCGACTACATTCGCTCGTCCAGGTAAATACTTGAACTCGGGTTCAAACTCTTGAATGGTCAGATACCAGCGTGCTAGTCTACCTGAAAGATTTTTACCGTGAAACAGCTCTGTCACTGCCATGTGATCTGTATAGACGGTTATTTTATAACTAAAAATTGTGTCTTTAAACTTCTTCAGTGCCCAAACAACAGCTAACGTTTGTAGATGCATTACTGAATAACGAGTTTCGGCATCATTAAGCTTGCGACTTGCAAAAGCAATCACTCTATATTTTCCTCGTGCGTCCAGCTGCATAAGTACAGCGCCGATTCCCTGTATTGAGGCGTCGGTACACAGAGTAAATTCTTGAGAGTAGTCAGGGGCATTGGTAAGTGCTGTCTTCAATGCACTATAACTATCTTCTTGCTCAGCATTCCATACAAAAGTTGCGTCCTTCCTAACGATAATATCCAGATAAACCAAGAAAACTACGTACTTGATCAACAGTTGTAGGATGTGGGAACTGGGCAGCAGCCTTAACTTTGTCATCAACTGTATGAATGCCGTCGCCGTCAACTACATGACCAAGGAATTGGATTCTGGATTTTAAAAATTCACATTTAGAAAGTTTGACTTTGAGTCCTGCTGTAGAAAATTTTTGGAAAACTTCACGAAGTTTAACAATAAGCATATCTACATCTTTACTGACTACGATGAGATAATCTAAGTAAGCACATACTGTGGTCCCTATCAACCTTGCAAACAAGGTGTTGATCATCCTTTGAAAAGTCAGTGGGGCATTTCTGAGACCGAAAGGCATCCGCAAAAATTCAAAATGGCCCAAATGAGTACTAAAAGCAGTAATCTCTCGAGATTTTTCATCCGGAGGTATCTGCCAATAACCGCTAAGCAAATCAAGGTTGCTAAATACAGCATTATCCTTGCCTAAGGATTGTAAAATATCACTCAAGACAGGCATCTGGGATAGTATTTTCATCGACGCGCCTAATATCAATTACTGGGCGCCAACTTCCATCCTTCTTAGGGACTAAAAATGGTGGACTATTGAAAGGGGATTTTGAATGTGTGATAATCTCTTGATTTAACATATCCTGAACCATGTCCTGGACGACAGAGCGCTGGTTATGTGGTAGTCGGTAAGCTGGTATGTAAATTGGGTTTGTGCCTTGTTTTGGGGATATGTGATGTGAGGTTAAATTTGTGTGACCTAACTGTTCCCCAGGTAAAGCTACAATGTTTCGGTAGTCGGCAAGCAACTCTTGGAGCCTAGTCTTACCTTGAGGGTGATCAATCACCTTAACAAGTGGTGTTATTTGATGTATCCTCTCCTGTCTTGTTTGTTTAAATGAAGGTGAAACACTACCAATTGGGAATTGCCTAGGCTGTTGGGCAACATGGTTATGATAAACTAGAAAATCACACAAATAACATCCTTCTTTCAATATTCGTAACGCTCCTGTTCTGTTCAGAACTAGAACGTCTGTTAAACCACCAGGACGAATCGTGCTCAATGTAGATTCGCAGGATAAGCCTTTAACCTTGCATGTTTCAGTAAGACAGACTACATCAGTCCCCGTGTACACGTCAGGTAAAACAACAGTGGCACTGGTGATTTCCTCATTCTGAAAATGGAGAGTACCCGTTAAAACTGCAGGTACGACCGTCCAACTATTGCTGCTATAATCACGCTGGGGAAGTGAGTCTGTGAGGTCTTGGACTCGCTTTGACTGAGAATCCATCGTCCTCGTAGTAGCAATGGTACAGACGTGTGCATGACACAGTAGGAAATACCATTAACAGTGATAGTATGTTTGCTTGGCTGAACATCTATCAAATTAGTTTTAAGAGTTGGAAGACCTATTAAAGTCAGCTGGTAAATTAAAGTCTTGGACCACATAAAAATCTGCAGAAAAGGATATACCACATCTAGTAAAACGTAGTGGTAATGTTACCATTCCTGTTATGTCCAGCTGAGTACCGGAAACTCCTGAGAGATTGGTGTCAGTAGGTCGAATCAAAAATTCTCGGTGAGGGGATCTACGTTGTAACTCGAAAGTGTAGCGAGGACTGTTTGCTCGCAAATACATTGGTTCTCGGCATTCAAATTAGGTCGAAATAATTAGTAATGGTAATCATTGGTTTGTTCCTGACATTGATGGCAACATGGCAAACTAGGCATGAAATGCGCCCTTTAAACCACAGAGCGACGCTTAAACTATGGGCCTGGTAACGCCATCATGTACAGTATGTTCGTGCGTGAGTGTCTCCGACGATGTCACATAGCCAGGTTAGGCAAAACTGCTTGGTACAGGACTTTCGGCCAGGACTGTACCTTTGAGTATGAATGAGTTTATATGTTTTCGAACGATATGAATCCTCCGAAGCACCAGATCATATATTACATGATTCAGAGTGAATGTCGTAAATGGCTACTAACGCCATGCTAGTCATCAAAAGGATTTTACATCGAATAGAGCGAGGAAATGCCGGGGAGACATCGCTAGATGTGAGAGGTGCTGTCATTGCCCTTCACAACGAGGGTATGTTATAGTCAAAGTGTGTAATTAATCATTTCGTGAAATGACTAGTCATCTTGTGTAATGTAAACTAACTTAATCTAATTTTAGCCTATCCAACCTATTGTATCCTATCCTTACCTAACCTAACCTAACCTAGCCTAACTTAACCTAACTTTAGATTGGTTAGGTTAAGTTAGGTATCCTAATGAAACCTACCTAGACTAACCTAACCTAACTTATTCTAACTTGACAGCGACTAACTTAACTAATCGAATGTTCAGTTAAGGCTTGGTAAAGATAGCATGCAATTGGTTTTGCCAGGTTAAATTCGATTAAAATTGTTTACATTACACAAGATGACTAGTCATTTCACGAAATGGGTGATTACACATTTTGACTGTAACATACCGTAACGCTGAGATGGAACGACGAACTGGGGTGAGCGAATCTGCAATATCACGATTAGTTAGGCGCCATGAAACAAGTGGTGCCACACTGAAACTTACAGCCACAGATGTCTTACTAAAGGTGGACGGGGGTGCTGTTTCCTGCAAGTCCCTTGATTTAAAAAACAAATTCGGTGTTAAACCAATGCAATTTACATATCATTAATATAAATGATTCCATGTAGACCGATATATTGTATTTTGCTGCAGCTGTTCACCCGAATATCAAGTACTATTTGCTTAATCACTCTTTATAAATCAAACCTATCGTGAAATACATGAGCAGGCAGATTGTGAAACTCAGAATGAATGAAACTGTTAGTACAGCAACATAATGGTTGAAATTTAAATATAAATATTTTCTTGACAATAAAACCTATTAGATCAAACAGACCGGGTAGTATACTACTCCCACCCCCACCTTTGTCATACACTTTCTGGGGTTTACAAAAAGTTATGAATGTTATAGCAATACAAGAATTACTTTCACACCAATGAAATAGTTAATTTTTACAAGAACACTGTACTATATTAAAAGAACAGATAATGTATTCTTATACAAAGTTAAAGGCCATATTTGTCAGCCATTTCATTTAATTGAATCCCCACATGTGATGGAATCTATACAAACTGCACAGTACATTCCATTTCTTGCATTACTATGGCCAGTCGCTTACAGATATTAACAATATGAAAGTCACATGGAATTTTACTCCAAAGCTACCAATGCACTTTTAGTATCCACAAAAATAGATGTTTCTGTACATCTCTCTATAGCAACCTGAAGTCCTTCACAAATTGCGTGTAGTTCACCCAGCGTGGATGAGGTGTTGTTACTAATTCTTTTACAAATTATTTCATCTGCATAACACTCATTGATAAAATTTTCCCTTATAAAAAACACCACATCCCGCTTGACAGTTACTTAATACTGATCCATCACAATATATGACTACCGTGTTTCGCCTGGGAAAACTATTTGTTTTCCATTAAAAGACATTTCGTAAATAACTAGGATGTCAATCTCCCCCCCCCCCTCAATATGCAATATTTATCTACTCCATCTTCATCAGAATATTATACACTAGCCTTGCATACTTGGACACAATGCCAAGATCTGTTCTTTCATTTAAGCACATTATTGTACGAGACAACCTATTATCTCCTCCTCTCCTAATGGTCCTAAGAGCAGCGGCTACAGCAAGTTCCTTTACTCTATGTTCTATTCATGGTAGATCTAACTCCGTTTTCATTATTTCATTTACAGTGTTCCGGTGACAACCTAAAACGATTCTCATGGCCTCGTTTTGTATCACTTCAAGCTTTTGAATAACTTTCTTACTGTACATTATAGGGATGGGAGCTTCATAGTCAATAACTGAACGTATAGTATTGATATAAACCAACCTTAAAACAAGATTACCTGCGCCATTTCCCTTCCATGCCAAAGCTCTTAAAGGTCTTAAACGTCCTTTACATGAATTCTCCAGGTATAGCATCTCACGTACTTTACTGTTCAACTTATTCCCAAAGTATATCCCAGGGTAAACATTAACTTTTCCGAGCCTTAATCCATTCAAAAATAAATCCCCTTGTTCATAATTTCTGACCTGATATTTCGTTTTTTCATTGTTAATTACAAGGCCCAATCTACAACAAAGTGTACTCAATGCATCTGAAGCCTCTTGCATGTTTTTCATACCTTTACACTGTAAAATTATATCATCAGCATATATTAAAACCTGTGTATCTCCAAAAAACTCGTAGTAATATGTTAAAAAGAGTGGGGCTAAGTACACCTCCCTGTGGAGTCCCCTACTCCATCTCTCTTCTGAGTACCAACCCTGAAACCATACTCTACCCATTCTGTTGCTCAAGTAATACACAATCCATTTCAGCAACTTCCCAGAAACCCCTAAATTAATTAGTTCCTCAATATGACTTCTTTATTTGCCCTATCAAAAGCTCCTTTTAAATCTACAAAAGTCCTGCATGTAGCCTTGGAGTTATTCAAACATTTTACAACACAGTCTGCAGTACTTCTCCCTTTCATAAATCCATGTAAACTTGGCGCCAAGAGAGTTTCCACTTTATACAACAACCTGTTTAATACTATTCTTTCCATCATTATATTAAAACAAGAGGTCAAATATATTGGACGAAAATCTCCATTGTTCTTTGGTATTGGTACAATTACGGCTTTGTTCCACTTAAGAGGGGTACAACCTCCATTATAAGACATATTATACAAGTCTAACGGGGCCCTTCTCTAATACCAGCCAGACAGTTAAGAATATCATACGAGTATGTTATTCCACCATCACCAGGTGCCGTAGACTTTCCCCTTTTTAATCGCCTCTCGTTATAGGAACACATGTATCATCCTCCAGTGTACACTGACTTTGTACTAACTCACGCCTAAGTCTACTCTTACTTTGTAATGAGCCTGCACACTCGGAGGTAATTCGCAAAGCTAGCAGTCCCAGCCCATTTCCTACCAAGTTGACTGGCCCTGCCCTGTGGGTCAGCCTAGGTCCTGTCCTTGCTTCAAACACCTCGCACTTTATTCACTTCCTTCCATATGTCACCCAAGCTTTTGCCTTTAGCAATTCTCCCTAAAAAGTCTGTCCAGTATTTATTCCGAGCCTCTTGCTTGATTTCACTACACATTTTTGCAGTTTCTATCAGTATTTCGTTGATTTCATTATCATTTGGATTTGCACTCCATTCTCTTTGCACTTTTCTAAGGAGTTCACTCCAGCCCTGAACCAATTTGTCTTTAACATACATATTACGTTTCCCATGATTTATTTCTCCTTTATAACTACAATAGCTACACTTACTTATCAAAATAGAATCAATAATATGTAATAAATCATCTTAAAAGCTATCAACATCCTTGGTTCATAATTTGTATACCAATCTTTTACAGTAGTGATCAACTCCAATATCTTTTCAACTTAATTAACTTCTGTATTTTGTTAACATGTATAGTAATTCGTAATGTAAAATGATTACTATGCAAATCCCTAACTATCTCAGCATTGGCTCTTATTCCACATGTATTAAAACATACTGCATTATCTAACCTTCCTCCGTGTATGTGGGTAGGCTCATGATTCCCCCAAATTTCAATATCATCAAATTCCTCGAAGAAGTGTAACCATCTTCTTCCATTAATGTGCTGGATCCCACAGTACCCAGGAATTCGCGTCTAGCAATTATACCACCAACCAAAACACTAGCAACCTTAAATAGGCACTCAGGCATGTCCTCGGTAACCAAACTTTGAGGATGTACACTGTACAATGTACAGTGTACACTAGGGAGTGACAGTTTGGCAAAACTTTTCAAAATCAAGTGGCTTGGGTTGGATTATTTGTCTATCGGCCACGCTGGTTCCGAATATGTTTGAATCTTTAACATCAGTGCATTAGAAGGTTTGTGGATGCTTTTCGGTTCGACATAAAAAAAACAAGAATAATGGTAGACATTCTTTATTATTGGCATGTATGCTTCAATTTATCAGCAGCACACTAGCACAGTTGGCACACTAACATTGGCTGTCCCCACAGTGTCCCCTCAGTCCCAGTGTCCCCACAGCCTAGCACTGGTAGTCCTCTTTCTTAGCCCTCCGCTTGTTTCTCTTCCTGGCCTCCAGCTTGTTCCAGGTGACCTGGTCCTGCTGCCAGGCAGAGCTGGCCACGTCTGCCGCCTCCGTGGTGAGCTTCACTCCTCTTTCCACTGTGGTGGTGGTGCAGGGCAGACCTGGCTCACTGTACGGTTCCTCCAGAAATTGCTCCAGTTCCTGGTCACTGTGCTGGAACAGGATGGGAGGGGAGGAGCTGGCCTTCTGCAGATCAACCAACTCTGACAGCTTGGTGGCTGCCAGATTCAGTTGAGGGTTCCTCACTTTCCTCACTGTCTTTCTCTTGTGCCTTTTTTCCTTCTTCCTCAGCTGCTTGATGATGTTTAGGGCCAACTCCCTCTCACTCTTGTCCATGGAGGCCAGCAGTGAGAACAGCACCACCTCGTGCTGGCCGAAGTAGCCGTTGAACTGGAGGTATGGAGTAAGCAGCTCCACTTCCTCCAGGGTGCAGTACGTCCTCACCCGGTTGATGATGGCGAGGAGGTGGCGTGGGCCCTCCAGTAGCAGATTCCTCTGCCTGATCTCCAGGAAGGAGGGCACGTAGATAAGGATGATGAAGGAGGTCATCCGTCTCTGTGACTCGCTGGGGGAGGTGGTGCTCATGTAGGCCCTCAGCTCCCTGCTCTCCGTGTTTTGCCATCTGGCGTTGGTCATGGCTCCGGCCCGTGCCCTGGCCCATCTCTCCTCAATGTGGCCGGACTCCACCGTCTTGGCCATCTCCAACAGATACCGGGTGTCCCAGCTGAACTCCTCCCAGACGACGGAGGGGATGGCATCCAGGAGAGACCTGAGGTAGGTGTTGGTGACGGCCTCGAATTCAACCACCGGAAGGTCCCACACGTTGCCGGTCAGCTTCCGAGCCTCCTCACCACTCCAGGAGGCGGGACCAGTGGTTGGGCCAGCGTAATGGTTGAATAGATGGCCGAAGAGCTTCTCCAGACTGTGGATCAGGCAGTGGATGTGGAGGAGAGGCCGTCCCAACAGCCTTTCAAACTCGGCGATGAAACCGTGATTATAGCCACTCAGTTTGTTGCAACCGTCGCTAAGGACAACCAGGAGGTCGGTGGTGTCAATACCGCGCTCCTCCAGGAAGGCCAGCAGGCTGGTGGCCAGGTCTACCCCCTTTCCCCCCACCGGGACCAGGTGACCAAGGAACTCCTCACCAGGGAAGCCGATCACTGCACAGTATTCCCTCTTTTCCATGGCGAATCTCTTGTGGTTCTTCTCACCTACACCAGTCACTATCTTGTTCTCATTGATCCTCTCATCTACCATGAGACCTCTGACCTTGAATCCCCTGAACTTTTCTTTTTTCTGTTCTCGTGACCTCTTCCTAACTCTCTCCACTTTCTTCCAGTTAGTCACTTTAGACTTGTCCCCTTCAGTTATGATGTTGTCTGCAGCTCTGATGGTGTTTGCGATGTGAGCCACTGCATCATTGGATACCTTGAACCTGTCAGCAGTTTCTCCGATCCTGTCCTCGGCTTCTTTCTCCCTTTTCCTTTTCTCTGATCTTGCTCTCCTGTCGACCATAGCCTTGAACTCATTGCCATTGACATCCTTATAATCACTATCTTCTTCCTGAGCACTGTCATCCACTGCCGACACTTTACACGACATCCTCTCCATCTCCTCCTTACTCTTTGACCTCATCTTCTCAGTTTTCCTCTCTTCCTCAGCCCTTTTCTTTGCCCTCTTCGCTTCCTTCTCCCTCTCTTCTTTCAGCTTGGCAGTCAGAATTTTGTCAACGCCATCAATGCAGCCCTCCCTTCCCGGTTTCCTCTGGGCTGCCAGGAAGCTTTTCTCTCGTTCGTGCACTTTGCTGTCGTCTGCCACATCAAACAACTTCTCAGCTATATCCTCGAACCTCATCTTCAGCTTCCCGTTCTTCGTTTTCTTCCTTTTCTGTTTTTGTCCATTTCCCTTCATCATCATCGTCTCCCTCCGCATCCTCCACAGGTCGTGGACTCTCATTTTCACCCTGATTTCAGAGATAGTGGGGACAGTGGCCTTCCTATACACATCCAGTACCTTCTCAGTCACCTTGTTGGTGGCATCCATTTAATCAAAAGCATTTGTTCTTCTCCTTAACCTCTCGTTTTCTGCTTCATAAGCCAGGGCACTTCCAACTTCCTTGTTCAGAGGCAACTTGTTAGATGGCAGAGGCATCCGAACCCCGAACACCTTATCGTTACCCTGGCGCAGCTGAGTGTTGCTAATCTTAGGACGACCCATCTTGGTGGCGGCCCTTTGAACTAACTGCAAAACAACACAGAAAAAACAACTTTCAGCACTTCAATATCACCACCTATTGAACAATATTTTATTCAAAAGTACGGACTGAGATTTTGTCCTTAACTGTCCAAGTCAAGCTACTTGGGCTGAATTCGTTGATCAGTCCTGGGACGAATATTACCAACGGCGTGAATAGATTCCGTGGAATAAATTCAGGGCATTCCCGTCCAGGGAGCCTCAACAAACTCTGTAAATATTGCCATTGGCCTGCCATTGGCACATATACGGAGTTTGGTAATGTTCCATGAGCGGGAATGTCCTGAATTCATTCCACGGAATCTATCCACGCCGTTGGTAATATTGGGCCCTGGTTTTCGAAATATACGTATGTGGTGACTTGCAGCAAAAATATCGGCATAATTTGTAGCGCATTGAGTTGTAAAACAATAGCATATTATGAACCAGTGTACGCAGTAGTCGAATAATCCAATTCAATAACTTGATTTTAACAGGTTGTGCCACATTGCCAGTCCCTTTATTATTTACAGTTTTTTCGCGTTTTTCATGCCAAACCCAAAAGTATCCACAAACCTTCTAATGCAATGAAGTAAAAAACTCAAACATATTCGGAATTAGCGTGGCCGATAGACAAATAATCCAACCCAAGCAATTAGATTTTGAAAACTTTTGCCAAACTGTCACTCCCTAGTGTACACTCACGCGCCATAGTTTTGATGCACCTTCTACCCCTCCCTACTCGATGGAAGTCGTAGCCTTGGTTTCATACCGAACGTCCTCCCCCCCATCTAACTTACCCTCCCCCACCCATCGTTCAGTGGTGCAATGCAGTGGTGCTCGAAGCTTCGCTGGATTGTACGAATGACAGTTCATGATGTAATATTTGAGAGAATATATGCACGATACGTATTTTTAGTGACTTCACAACACTTTATTTTCCATCACGATATAACATCACTATACAAGAGGCCCTGACTATGGCGCGTGAGTGTACATAGACAAGACAGAAATGTGCAGAATGAACCTGGTGGAGGTGTGGTTATATTAGTGAGAAAGTCTCTTATTTCTCTTGTGGACGATGTAAATTTCTTAAATGCTCATTTGTATGATAAAGCGGCACGGTGTGAGATCATTATGAAAAGGAAAAATATACTAATTGGTGCTGTGTAAAGGGCTCCTATTACAAGTCGTGAGAAGAATCATTTATTGAATTACCTAATAAAATTGTTTCTTTTCCTCACACAAATTTTTCAGTCTCCGGACATCATTATCTCCTTGCACACCTGCCGGGGAAGATATTGGAAGCATAATATATTGCCTAATGGTAGACCCTGCTGACATATGGCATCACAAAAATTGTGACCAATTCCCAGGTTGCTGTTCTGACAATTCTGCCTCATTTACACACAACTGCAGGGTCTCAATTGCTTCTCTCTCTTAGACAATACAACATATATACTGTATATCGTTTCTCACTCGATTTTTTTTCATATTCATCATTATCATTATCATTATCATTATTATTATTATTATTATTTTTTTTATATTATTATTATTATTATTATTATTATTATTATTATTATTATTATTATTATTATTATTATTATTATTATCATCATTTTATTTTAATTTTTTATTAAATTTTTTATTGATTAGTAATTTTTACTAATTATTTTTATAACCGCCTTTTGAGCGGTTATACATAAATGTTTAATCCAATATATATTCACATAACAATCATAGGTATGTAATTAGTCTAATCTTAACACTTATAATGAGTACTTAATTTGACATAATTCCATGTTGTCACAATGATAACCGATGCAATGGACACAGTCTAACTGTGTAAACTTAGGTACAGGTTAAACTTACGTGTTGAAAGTTAGGTGCTGACTATGATGGGGATAGCTACAGTGGCAGTGCCTGGCGTCACATGCCCAGCCCTGGCTGGAAGACTTTGCTGCGTCAGGCATTTATACGCAAACAAGCTCCCCTTAGTACCACCCAACACATCAACCTCCTCCATGTCTCTCCATCTCCACCAACTCAATACTCTGTATACAGGCAGACGCGCCCAATAAACATGACAGCTTAACATAATATTTGTTTATGGGTCATCCTACTCATTACTGCTAGCGGTATCACCCCCTCCTTTGAGCATTCATGCTCAAAACCAAATCAGGTTTTTGATACTTAACTTTGTCACTTTCTTGTGACCATGCTGCCCTCAAGCTGGTGGTACTTAACTTTGTCATGTTCTTATGACTATTCTGCCCTTAGACTGGTGGTACTTAATTATGTCACGTTCTTGTGACTATGCTGCCCTCAGGCTGGTAGTAGTTTACTTTGTCACGTTTTTGTGACTACACTGTCCTCAGGCCGCTTGATGCTTAACTTTTTGGTCTTTTCTTACTTCCTTCTTGACTGTCCTCGAATGATAGCAGAGCCAGGTTCATCCATCGTCACCGCTTTCTCCTCCAAGTATAGCGCTAACCACTTCACCAATCCCGTTCTGTGTCCTGTCGACTTCTGATATTGCAAGCTCATTTCCTGTTTCACCACCCTCTGATTGTACCTCGGTCAGCGGATCCATTGTCATTAGGTCAATATGTTTGCTTCCATCTCGGTCCAACTCTCCTTCTATGTCGTCGATATACCCAATCCCCCACATCATGCTTAGTCAAATAATTTGAATTGCGTTCGTTCTGTCACTTGGTAGCACCTCGTTTGCCATTGCCAATCTGAGTATGTTTTTCGGCCACGTGTGTTTGAATATTGGGCACTTAATTATACCCCCAATACGTTGACCCTATGTCTAGGCTTGGGTTCATCTGATGGGCACGTGCGTGTGCCTCGTCTTTCATTCATTTACTGGGGCACGTGCATGTGCCTTGTCTCACTCATTTATCAGGGCACATTCGTGTGCCTGGTCTTATTATTTTCGTTACAGTTGACCTGGCAATCTCTTTGCCCACCCTGACAGTCGCACCTGATATCATTACAAACTTTACTATGATATTTGAGTGATTTACTAAGCGATATCTCTTCAGCCAAATGTGAGTGCTAATTGTGTTCTGCACTTACGTCAGACAACAGTAATGACATTTGTTTTCATTTTCAGATGCACTACACTGAGAGTGATTGAGCTTATTCAGACAAGAATATTTTCTCCACTAACCTGGTTTAAATATTATAACCGCGAGAGTATATGGGCGTTGCACTGTACTCCGTGACACTGGGTACACACACACACACACACACACACACACAGGTCCCTCGAGAGGGGTGTGTTGGTGAGCCGCACTGAGTTTGACCTTGGCAGCGCCTTCTCCCTGCTGGTTGTGTGTTGACTCCCTGCTAACACCCTGCTACAAGGTAGACCACCCACGTTTGACTATAAACGCCTTCTCAGTGTTTAAAGGTTACTCAGACTCTTCACGTTGAACTCGAACGTTATAATTCGGTCAAACCTGTTGAATAAAATTCATTCTTAGTATTTCAAATACTAAATCATACATGGGAGATCATACACAAATGTTTAATCCAATATATATTCACCTAACAATCATAGCTATGCAATTAGTCTAATCTTAACACTTATAATGAGTACTTAATTTGACATAATTCCATGTTGTCACAATGAAACCGATGCAATGGACACAGTCTACCTGTGTAAACTTAAGTACAGGTTAAACTTACGTGTTAAAAGTCTCAAGAGATACAGGTTAGATGTTGACTCTATGATGGGGATAGCTACAGTGGCAGTGCCCTGCCCAGCGTCACTTGCCCAGCCCAGGCTGGCCGACTTTGCTGCGTCAGGTGTTTATACACAAACAAGCTCCCCTGACCTCCCCCTACGGTGCCCATAGATGAACTGGCTACCCTTACTACCACCCTGGGGTCGCGAAGCAGTTCTGCCACTTCATGGAAAATTCCCACTAATCTGTAGGAGAAATAGGCCTACGTGGGAAGTGTTGAATGAAATTTGATGGATTTCGATATAAATCTGTGGGATTTCGTGGGAGAAATTAGCTAAGGTGCATGGGAATTTTCGTTCTTAGAAGTGGCAACACCGTCGCCAAGCCCTACGCCGTCCTACGGCCTATGGCCCTATGTACATGTAACATACAGGTTCAGTTCCCGAATCTGAGATGTTGCCAGCATATATTTATATGTTACTACTAAAAACAAGTATTTGCTGGATTCTCAGGTACACAAAATACTTATCTAATATTGGTTGAATGATTTGGAGATATTGTTAAATACTGCTGATAAGGTGGCGAATTTTTACTTGTGTATTATTTCATAAATATAATGCAGTGAAAGGAAGGGGGTGGGGTCTGAAGGGAAGGGATTAGGGGAGAATGGAAGGGGGTGGGGGTTAAAGGGAAGGGATTGGGGTGAATGGAAGGGGGTGGGGTGTGAAGGGATGGGGATTGGGGTGATAAGAAGGGAGGCGGGATGGGGGATGATAAGAATGGGCTGGGGATGAAGGGAATGGGTGGGGATGGGGGCTGGGATTGGGGTGACAGGAATGGGGTGGGGGGTAAAAGGAAGGAAGGGGGTGGGGTGGTAGGAAGGCGGTGGAGGTGGTAGGAAGGAGGTGGCGGTGAAGGGAAAGGGGTGGAGGGTGAAGGGAAGGGAATGGGAGGTGAATGGAAGCGGGTGTAGGGGTGGAGGGTGAATGGAAAGGGGTGGGGTGAAGGGAAAGGGGTAGACGACGAAGTATTGTACTACAGTATGTCAGTGATACTTGTTGGTTGTTGCACAAGTTGATGCTAATTTTACCTTCCATACATGTGCGTTGCGCTTTTTTAAATTTGTACCAAAGAGCATCTCTTGCCTGATGCATCAGTAACCAAGTATATAATCAATTTCAGATTCTTCAGTGATGTCAAGAAAGCGGGTGTACAGAGAAGAATTCCTTGACATTGGGTTTACGCTTCTCATCGATCATGGGGTCGAAAAACCTCAATGCATTATATGTGGCGAAGTGCTCATCCACAAGTCGCTCAAAGAAAACAAGCTTAGGCGCCATCTCCAGAGAAAACATCCGACGCCGGCAGAGAAAGGCTGCCAGTATTTTAAGAGGAAAGAAGAACAACTGAAGCGTCAGCGGTTAGACACCCCTATGAACACAGCAGTATTTTCTGTTCGGCAAGCAACATTTGCATCCTATCTGGTTGCAAAATGAATTGCCAAGTGTAAACAGCCACACACAATTGGGGAAAATTTGGTGAAGCCAGCAGTCCTTGATATGGTTCGCACTGTTATCGGAGATGATGCAGTGAAAAAGATTTAAACTATTCCACTGTCAAACAACACAGTTAGCCGGCGGATTCAAGAAATGTCGGCAGACATCAAAGAACAAGTAGTGGCTGCCATCAAGGAGAGCGGAAAATTCAGCTTACAGTTGGATGAGTCAACTGACGTCAGTGACACGATGCACAGCTCTTGGTATATGCGCGGTACCAAGGGAAGAGCGACATGGAAGAGAACTTCCTGTTTTGTAAACGACTGGAGACGACAACATTAGGTGAGGATCTGTTCAAGTTGGTTGACAGCTTCATCAAGGAAGCAAACCAAAGCTGGGATCAGTGTTTCAGTGGGCTGCTACACCTGTAATGCTAGGGGGACGTCAGGGTTTCACTGCTAGGGTAAAACAAGTCAACCCCGTAGTGATAGTGGTTCAATGTCTGCTCCACCGGGAAAAACTTGCCTCCCGGAAACTGTCACATGAGCTTAACTCTGTGATGGAAGATGTGATTCAAATAGTAAACCTGATTAAATCATCAGCTCTGAATTCAACCAGATGTGCTCTGATATGGGGTCGGAGTATGAACACCTGCTTTACTACTCTGCCGTCAGCTGGCTGTCTCGAGGGAAAGTGCTCCAGAGATTGTTTGAAATTTGTACACAAGTTGAAATCTTCTTGAACGAGAAGAAACACGCACTGGCATCAAGGCTTTCGGAACCAAGGTGGTTGCTTCAGCTGGCATATCTGGCAGATATAGTCTCTGGGTTGAATTTGCTGAACATGTCCATGCAAGGAAGGGATGAAACTTATCTCACTTTGTCAGAAAAACTCAAGGCATTCAAGGCGAAGCTGAGATTGTGGAAGGGTTAGATTGAACGGGGGAAAGCTGCGTCCTTTCCACTCTTGAACCTTTTTCTCGAAGATGAAGAAGACGTCTCACTTCTGGACGTACAAAATATCATTGTTGAGCATCTTGAGAAGTTGAGCGATGAAATCGACAGGTATATTCCGGATGAAGAATTGCACAAGAAATACAAATGAGTGCGCAAACCCTTCGATGTTCAAGTAGAAGACCTCTCAGAAGAAGAGTCTTCCATTCGAAGTCTCAAAGAGGAGCTCATCGAAGTACAACATGATGAAACTCTCCGCTTCAACTTTCAGCGACAGTCACTCGGCGTGTTCTGGACTGCTGCTAAGAAGGAGAAACCAGTCCTTGGAAGCGAAGCTGTGAAAGTGCTATTGCCATTCGCTACTACTTATTTGTGCGAATCCGGGTTTTCCTCTGTAGCTCTCATCAAAACAAAAAGCAGGAATCGGTTGCAACCTGAACACGATTTGAGAGTAGCACTTTCCACGACTGAGCCACGACTGGAGAAACTTACCAGCCAGATCCAGGCTCAAGCCATTAGATGAGATTGTCCAACTCTGATTTCGAAGTTGATCAAAGACATTTTCATTTTTAGTTAGTCTTTGTGGGATGTGACAAAACAATTGTATTTCATCTCAACATTGAAGGACATGTTTCGTTAAGATTAAGCCTTCTTTAAAGTTCGTTTAAATGCGCATTACATTAAGGAAAAAAAAAAATTATCTTGTTTACTAGAATAAAATTGAACCATATCATTTTGGCTTGTTTAGCATCCTTACAGTACCGTTTTTTACACTGTCAATTCGTAAAATAATAGTTATACCCCACACCCAAGAATAATATATATATATATATATATATATATATATATATATATATATATATATATATATATATATATATATATATATATATATATATATATATATATATATATATATATATATATATATATATGCCAGGAGGTTTTGCTGAGGAACAATGTAAAAATAGGCCGGTGTAAGCTGCAAAACCATTGGTTTGATACGAGATGGCACATTGTTGAGGTCCTAAATCCAAGGCCCGGTTTATATCGCATTGAGCCCAGTGGGGGAGAAGACCTGGAAGCGAGAGTGGAAAACCGGAGCAACTTGAAGGCTGCTCCAACCCTAAGGCATCCGGGAGACCCAGCGATGGATGAATCTGAGGAGGAAGACGAGGAGCCCCCACTCCAGATGAGCAAGATGAAGAGAAGTAGTTCAGAGAGGTCGATCGAGCCTGCAACTGAAAGACGAAGCAGACAAATTACAGTTTAGGTTGCAGGGTAATGAGAAGGGGCAGGTTGTCGAGGGTGAGTTGGAGGAGTTGTGAGTAGGGCAGAGGGGATTGGAGAGATGGTTAGGTCAGAGATGTGCGTTGAGTAGGAGTTGCTGTCATGAGCGGGATTGAGAGTACAGTTGTAATGTCCAGGGCCTCACTAAGATGGACTGGTACATTGTCAGAGGGTTGGTCTGCCGGCATGAGGTTCGGAGACGTGGACTGAGTATTTTTTTGACACTGGTTCCTCTTAGCTCAAGGGCCAGGCAAAAGGAGAGCATGTTTGTTTTGGACTGAGTATTGTTTTGACACTGGTTCCTCTTAGCTCAAGGGCCAGGCAAAAGGAGAGCATGTTTGTTTTGGACTGTGTATTTTTTTGACACTGGTTCCTCTTAGTTCAAGGGCCAGGCAAAAGGGGAGCGTGATGTTCTGGTTGGATTGAGTTGGGCTAGGAAGAAATGGAGTTGCTAGCTGCGAGTGGAATAGTACAGAGTTGAAGGTGGGTTCTAAGTTGTTCTCTCAGCACATGAGGGCAGTGCTGTCTTTTTTTAGGGGGGTCGAGTGTTAGCGGGAGAGAAAAGGAGAGAAGGGAAGACAAATGCTGCATTTAGCACGTTAAAGGGGTGAGGTGCAGTCCTTAGAACAAAATTTTAGGGGGGTCGTATGCATGTTTTCTCAGCACATGAGGACAGTGCTGTCTTTTTTTAGGGGGGTCGATTGTAATATTCAGAAATTTCAGAGTAATTTCAAATGCCCCGCCATGAGTGATACTGAGCGTTCAAGGTCATCTGAGGGGAGGGAGCGCTGCCTGCTCGTAGCGAGAGATTGCGGAACTAGGCCTATATGAGATTAAATGTAATTTACCGAATTAATAATGATGCGATTCATGAAGTTAAGGGACTATTATTGAATTTGAAATTATTATAGATCGTTTAGCAGTCTGAATAATGTTACGGGTGTCCCAAGGAGTTATTAGTTAGGCGGAAAATATGTCACGTAGACCTAAGCTAACGCCTTGAGGAGACGCGACGCTGGCTAGGCCCCAGTCCCGGAGAGCATTCACACAGACAAGACGTTCCTGCGCGTCACACAGAAATAGTCACGTGGCCTAGTCACCTGTGCTGCGCTATTGCAGTATAACAAGTAAGTCTCATTCGATCTCAGACAGGGTTAGATAGGGCAGTGATAAAGTAAACTAGAGCTAACAGTGAGTTCATTTCAGGGTTTCCGTCAGAACCCACTTGACTGGAGTTGACCGGAGTTGACTGCGAGAGATTGACTGCCGTTTGAGACTGCCGTTGATGATTGAGGGTGGCGATTGCCGCCATTGGACCGATCAGTGTAGGCCTGTCACTGTTTAGCGGGGTAGCAAAGGATCTCTTGAGTGAACGAGTGCTCCCGACAACTAAAACGACACGGGACCAGCATCAGCAGTGGGTGATCAGTTCTTACTGTAATGGTCATGATAAGAGCTAACCTGAAAACCTTAAGGATTCATATTACGCTCAAACGTCCACAAAACATTCTGAGTCTCCCAGTGGAAACGTTCCCCGTTTTCTCTGTTTCCCCCGCCTTTGTCTATGGGAGCAGACGCTGCATGCTGGGACCTGTTGCCATCCAACCCTTTGTAATCAATTTAATTTTGCTTTTGATAGCTGAGTCAGAGCATTGTTAGTGAAGATAATAGTAGAGAATGAAAATGAGTTCATAGTCTCAATTTCAACGTCAGAGTGTACCGTAAATTAATTCATCGGAATAGGAGTAGGTGGACTCCCTGGTCTGGTTTGAGTGAGGGCACGCGGGCATTTTAACCGTTAGTAAGTGCCCGTCCCTTCATCCATACAGGTATGCCATTCCACGCTGTGTTGTAATTTGCCCTTCTTTAAGTGATTTGACCCAATTAATAGTTGATTGTGCAAGTGTTACAGTAACGTAGTTGATATGCTCTGAGTAAAGTCATAATTACGTCTTTAACGTCCCCTGAAACGTGATGTTGTTGTCACCGGTTAGTAAGTGCCCGTCCCTTCATCCATACAGGTCCCTAACGCAGCCTAGGCCGTGTCTGTAGGGTGGATGTTGTATCCACAATGTCTGGGGAGATGTCCGAGGTCAAGTAGGATCTGTTACCTTCGTGAGACCCGGCCGTCAGACACTTCAGACTACCTATAGCCCCCATAGCTGGCTCGTCTAGCCCTAACGCTCGGTCCACGAGGTGACGCCGGATCACCAAGCCACACACCACTACCAGCCCCCATCATTGGTGGATGAGTGTCTAACTCAGTAGGGCTATTTGTGTGGTGGAATTAATCCACTGGGATCTCCAGAGTTCGTCGGATAGTACTCCATGGTGGCTGGACCCCATGGCTGTTGCTTGAGTATCACTCCTGACGACTGAGTGTTGTAGTGGCAGTTGCCCTAGTATTTATGGTGCTAAGTGACTATCATAGTTGTGCTATTGAGTATGTCCACCCAGTAGGGTTGGAAGTGTATTGAATATGTCCACCCAGTAATGGTGTGAGTATGTTGAGCCTGAGGGCCTAGTACTAGATTTCGTCTGTTAGTACAAACCAATTCTTTCTTCTAATTTCATATTCATGTTTAAATAAACTTTGTATTTGTATAATTGTGTCTATTATTTACCTACAGTATTTACCGTTATTTCTTCCCTATTGCTTGATACTATCATTACACCTACCCATGAGCCTCCTATCGTCACGCTACCAATGGTGATAAATATAAGAGTAAAAGGAAGTGTTACTGGCACACAGAGGCCCTCATAAATGGTGGGAGTTCAAGCCCTCATAAATGGTGGCAGTTGCAGCCCTCATATTACCACTCCGGTGCACAACCCCACATGTCCCGAGCAGCTAGTGAAACCCTCTTGCTAACGGGAAGCTAAAGTTCTCTCAACTGTACAAGGTCTGATTGGCTCACTCCCTTCCGCTTTATGGACGCACTGGGAGTACACTGAGGCTATCTGAGTAAACTAATGGTCACACACTGAGACCGTGGGTCTAGGTCTCTAGGAGATACCTAGAGGAACATTTTCCCTCCCTTATTACGGGTGTAGTTAACACCATTCCTCAGACTGATATTATCTTGACGTGTGTAGTTTAATAGTTCCTAAATAATTTTGATAATATTGTTTTGAATGTCTGTGCCATTAAGTGGAACCAGAGTGATACTGTGAGTTGATTCTTTTAATGCCTCTAATTGTTCTTCATAATTCTGATCTCAGGTATAACCTTGTTCCCCAGAGTAGTGGTTAGGTTAGGTTAGGAAGTGTACATCTGTTGGGGTGCTATAATTTTGTTGAGTGCCCTTAAGGCCTATTCATTGTAGAGTATTTAATTTCTTAAATTTTATTACCATTTCCTCAGTGACTGATATTATTTTGCTGAAAGCCCTTAAGGCCTATTCATTGTAGTGTATTTAATTTCTTATATTTTATTACCATTTCCTCAATGCCTGGTATTATTTTGTTGAGAGCCCTTAAGGCCTATTCATTGTAGAGTATTTAATTTCTTAATTTTTATTACCAGTTCCTCGGTGACTGATATTATTTTGTTGAAAGCCCTTAAGGCCTATTCATTGTAGAGTATTTAATTTCTTATATTTTATTACCATTCCTCAGTGACTGATATTATTTTGTTGAAAACCCTTAAGGCCTATTCATTGTGGAGTATTTAATTTCTTATTTTTTAGTACCATTTCCTAATTGACTGATATTATTTTGTGAAAGCCCTTAAGGCCTGTTCATGTGTGCAATTAACATTTCTTAATACTTCAAATTTATTGTTGCCTGTGTTGCTAATAATTTCTATGTCATTTATAACTTTTATTCCCCAGAGTAGTGTTTTAAGTTTAAGTTAAGAGGTGCGCATATTGGTGTACCATTATTTGATTGTGTTTGTAGTGTTGGAGGGAATATAAGTGTCTAAATTTTACAGTGTGTCTCATTCATCCCAGTCACAGACGCTATCCTTCCACGGGTCACGGACAATTCATTTTGTGTAGTAGATTTAAGTGTTCTTGTGCTGGTTCGATTTTTCTCTCTCAAAGGGCGCTCCACCGCTATTACCATCTATTAATTTTAATAAACCCCAAGTCAAGTGAGAAATTAAAGTCCAGCAAATTCGACCGTTACATATATATATATATATATATATATATATATATATATATATATATATATATATATATATATATATATATATATATATATATATCACGGAAAGAACAGACACCTTTTCGTGATTTATCAATATCACGTTTTCATTGTGATCTATTTAAAATATATATATATATATATATATATATATATATATATATATATATACATATATATATATATATATATATATATATATATATATATATGTATATATATATATATATATATATATATATATGTATATATATATATATATATATATATATATATATATATATATATATATATATATATATGTATATATATATATATATATATATATATATATATATATATATATATATATATTCGAACATTTCAAGTAATTTCAAATGCCCGCCATTAGCGATACTGAGGCGTTCAAGGTCATCTGACGGGAGAGGCGCTGCCTGCTCATAGCGAGATTTCGGAACTAGGCCTATGATATTAAATGTAATTTGCCGAATTAATAATGATGTGATTCATGATAAGGGACTATTATTGAATTTGAAATTATTATAGATCGTTTATCAGTCTGAATAATGTTTATTAAGAGTTATTAGTTATGCGGAAAATATATCACGTAGGCCCACGCCTTGAGAGGACACGGCGGGTTCTCTCTCAGTCACGGGGAGGAGTCAAGCAAACAAAGGCGTCCCTTCTTGGCGTCAGTCACAGAAATAGTCCGTGGCCTAGTCACCTGTGTTCGCTATGCCATTATAACAAGTAAGTCTCATCGATCTCAGACAGGGTTAGATAGGGCAGTGGTAAAGTAAACTAGAGCTAACAGTGAGTTCATTTCATGGTTTCCGTCGAACCCCTTGACTGGGTTGACGGAGTTGACGATTTGACTGAAGATTGACTGCCGTTTGAGACTGCCGTTGATGATTGAGGGTGGCGTTTGTCGCCATTGGACCGTCCGAAACTGGAGCCTGTCACTGTTTAGCGGTGCAAAAGGATCTCTTGGGGGAATCTAGCCTCCGCCGGACGGCTCTCAGCACGTCGGCTCACAACACCATGTCCCGAGCAGCTTAGTGAAACCCTCTTGCTAACGAAAGCTCCTCTCAACTGCAGATGATTGGCACTCTCTTCCTGCCCATGGGCGCACTGGGGTACACTGAAGGGCTATCTGAGTATATTAATGGTCACACACTGAGACCGTGATTCTAGGACTCTAGGAGATACCTAGAAGACATTTTATCTTCCGCAATGCAGGTGTAGTTAACACATTCTCAGACTGATATTATCTTGATTGTGTAGTTTAATATTTCTTATAATTTTTGATAGTAGTGTTTTTGAATGTTTGTGTCATTAAATTGGAACCAGAGTGATACGCTGAATTGATTCTTTTAATGCATCTGATTGTTCTTCATAATTCTGATCAAGTATAACCTTGTTCCCCAGAGTAGTGGTTAAGTTAGGTAGGAATGTGCATCTGTTGGGGTGCTATAATTTTGTTGATGCAGGGCTTATTCATTGTAAATTATTTAATTTCTTATTTTTTTATTACCATTTCCTCAGTGACTGGTATTATTTTGTTTAAGCCCTTAAGGCCTATTCATTGTAGAGTATTTAATTTCTTATTTTTTATTACCATTTCCTCAGTTGGTATTATTTTGTTGAAAGCCCTTAAAGGCCTATTTATTGTAGGTATTTATTTCTTAATTTTTGTCCATTTCTCGGTGACTGATATTATTTTGTTGAAAGCCCTTAAGGCCTATTCATTGTAGAGTATTTAATTTCTTATATTTTATTACTTCCTCAGTGACGATATTATTTTGTTTGAAAACCCTTAAGGCCTATTCATTGTGGGTATTTATTTCTTATTTTTTAGTACCATTTCTAAGTGACTGATATTATTTGTGGCCTTAAGGCCTGTTCATGTGTGAAGCAACATTTCTTAATACTTAAATTTATTGTTGCCTGTGTTTCTAATAATTTCTATGTCGTTTATAACTTTTATTCCCCAGAGTAGTGTTTTAAGTTTAAGTTAAGAAATTCGCATATTGGTGTACCATTATTTGATTGTGTTTGTAGTGTTGGAGGGAATATAAGTGTCTAAATTTTACAGTGTGTCTCATTCATCCCAGTCACAGGCGCTATCCTTCCACGGGTCTCGGACAATTCATTTTGTGTAGTAGATTTAGAGTGTTCTTGTGCTGGTTAGGGATTTTTTTTTCTCAAAGGGAAGCTTCCTGCCATTACCATCTATTAATTTTTAATAAACCCCAAGTCAAGTGAGAAATTAAAGTCAGCAAATTCAGGCCGGTTACATATATATATATATATATATATATATATATATATATATATATATATATATATATTTCATTAGCTAATAAAGCCTTGGACTTCTACATACAATCAACTACCTCAACCCTTCAGGATTCGAACCCATGGCACACAAGCTATGACTGTGACGGGGAACGCTAACGCTGGACCACCAGGATACTAAAAGCAGTCTGGAGCTTTTGTTATATTTCACACAAAGAGCTTCTGTTCAACTTGAGCTTATGGCGCCGTGAACCTCTAATGGGGACCTGCCATTATCATTAGGTGGTCAGGTAACGTTTACCAAATCGGCTTGTACGAGGATCCATATATATTTCATTAGCTAATAAATAAATATATATATATATATATATATATATATATTTATATATATATATATATATATATATATATATATATATATATATATATATATATAT